>NC_091493.1:39802788-39960288 GCF_947461875.1 Haliaeetus albicilla | reverse complement strand
CCACTAATCCATCTTTGGTCCATTCTTTGTCAAGTTCAGTACTCTGTGCGGGGAGGGCTTGCTGTTCAAAACCTTTGTGGAAAAATCTAAGGTCAACACAGTTCGGAGAAAAATACAGTGGCAGAATACAATGTATACGTTACATTTCGCATATGGAATTTCACCACAACCGCGATGAAACATAAACGAATCATCTATTTACACAGAAGTTTCAGTGCTTCACCTGTTTTGTCTTGCCCTAAGCTCAGCTGAAAATTGTTTACAGCCAAATATGCACAGAACAATAAAAAACAAGCCTATAATACATCTAGTTGTGAAATCTACAATGCCTTAAAATTATAGAAAATGTCAAGAAATCAAGTCTTAAAAAAAGCTTTTTTTGTTGTTTTGTTTTTTTTTTTCCCTTCAGTGCAAGGCCAAGCCTCAACTTCTTGCATGAGGTGACATCTGCAACTATTGCTAGTCCAAGGCTCACCAGAGCCTGATTAATTGTTAGTCCAAGGGGATTTTTGTTGGTCACGGACCAATGAACTACACGGAATTTCCACGGCTGTAATATACGGCTGTGACAATACCGAGTTCTGCTCTTATTGCAGCGGCCACTCAAATAGCAAGTACTGTGGTATCACATATTTGTGTTGCAGTGAAGTGTCAGGAAGCCTTGGACTCAAACAAGACTTCTTTCAAGAGCGTGCACAATGTTAGGGTATGTTCTTCATGTGGCCCCCGGAGATTTTTTCACTTATTTTAGACTATATTAATCCAAGTTGGGGGGGGGGGGGGGGGGGGGGGCGGGAAGAGAAAGAGACGAAAACTCCCTTCCCCCCCTTAAAAAAGATGAAGAGTACTGCATGGTCTTGATAAGTCACCAGGCACCAGAAAATTGAATTATAACTGTATAATTTGGGGAAAATGGGGGGAAGCAAGGCTGATTCTTTTTTCCTGGATTAGCAAATTGAATCAACCGACCAGGTGGTTAACCACCACCGTAAATACGGTATGAGGAGAGGAACGCAGAGCATAAAGGCTTGCCTTCTGAGGGGCAGGTATTAAATAAGTTCATCTACACTGTGTCACAGCAACTGAAAACTAAGGCTGCAGATTGGAACAGGCACCCTTAAACATATCTCAGTGCAGAAGAAAAGTGTTTCATGGACAACTATAGATCAACCTGGGCAACATTTGAAGACTATCATGTTGGATAAATGACAGGATTTTCTGAGAATCTCCATAAGCAGTAAACCAGTCCTTCAGAATACAAAGGGCTAACAGTACTGGATCCATTTTAATGGAAAAACAAGAAAGCCACTGACTTACAGAAAATTAAGAGTGGCCTCAATTCCCGTGATAAATACCTGGTTATATTTACTTTGACTAACACGAACATGGCAGCAGCCTTCAATGCTCAGAACTGGGAAAGGGAAGCTGTCCTGCAGCTTGAACCAGTTGCAAGGCAATGGTCTGCTCACATCTGTCAACCCATAGGAAAAGCTAAGGGAAATACCAAGGGGAAAGGGGAACCCACAGAATTTAACATCCAGAGCAAAATGAATGAAAAATCATTTATAGTCAACATAGTTCTGTGGAAAAGAGCCCTTTTAAGTAAACCTGGAGACTTTTTGTTTGGGGGTGAGGAGTTTGGAGAGAGGTTTTGAGATAATTATAGACCTCTCTGAAGGACAGTCTGGTTGATAACCTCAGACAGATGACCAAATGCCACCTGGAAGTCACCGAAGACCAGTTTGCATTACACGGAGTTACTGGAGCACATGCAGTGGATGCTGGCGGACATAATTCTTGAAAAGTGACGTTCAGCACATGAAAGAATGAGCCTAAGACTGGTGGGGTCATGACGCTCCAGTTTCCCGCCCAGCATTTTTATGCTTTTACAGAATATAATAAAATCTCTGTCAATTAAGTATGTAGATGAGGCAGCATTGGATGCGTTAATGAGTGAGGACTATGCTACAGAGTGGGGTACTCAATCCGGCACAGGGGTACACCAGGTCACATAAGGACTCTTGAACCTCAGGCGATACAAAGAGAATCTCTCATTTTAGACACAAACATCAAAAATTTTTCCTTGGATTAAACAGTATAGCAAAACTGGAGCAGATCAAGTTCTGGTATAGGAAACAAACCCCCTCAAGCTTGGAACAAGGTAAAAGTCAACTGGAAGATATAAAGGCGTAAATAATTTATTTCTAAATAAGGCACCATTACACTAGACCAAAGAGGAATTAACACGCATGTCTCTTAAGCCTAACAGAAGCTAGACTGGTATCCACAGGCAAAACTGCAGTGGTAGTATTAACTTTGTATCCTAAAATTACCTGTATTTTAATACTTGCAGCAAAGCTGTGGCAGTGTTTTTGGCAGTGGCCACCGTCTTCCCAGCGGGAAGAGGGCACCAGCATCCCCGTGGTCTCCCGGTCCCCGCTGCCCCAGTGGGATGATGCCCGCTGCCACCCCGACTGAGGAGGTTGCAGGACAACCGGCCAGGTTTGTGAGAAACAATGCAGATGTTTACCTAATTTAGTTAATTTCATTTCTAAATACATAACCTAATTATAGTAATGGATAGCTTTCAGATTGGTTCAACAAGCAGAAAAGGAGGCTCAGAAAACACCTAACTACAACCCCTGAAGAGAGGTGTACGTTCGACTTACCGGCGCCCTTTGCGTTTTCAGCCTAGAGACCGAAGGAGGCTTCTAGCCCAGGGCAGACGTAAAATTTACCTACAGTAACAGATGAACTGTTTATCATTCTTTGCAGAATATTTCTTAGCGGCTCCCCAAACACCATGATGCTCACCAATATGAGATTGTCTCATATATATGGAGAGACTTTCCCACTGCTCCCCATCACAACTAAAATTGCTGTTACCCTTATTTGCTAGTTATTTCTAATATTTTCGCAATTAAATCCTTAATTTTGCATTTAAAATTTTAATTAAACCTTTTCTTAATTGAAGGTTAGCAGAATTTCATTGCAGCATCTCTTTTAAAACTTTGGGTCGGCTCAAGACTTCACACATGCGTAACCCTGCGGTGGTGATAAATAAAAAGTATTATTGGGCTGGATAGTCAACTTCAGACAAACCAAAGACACAGCTAAGACTGTTAAAGCTTTAAATGTCAAATTCTTCCTGTGACAATAAAGAAGTCACATGGCTTTTAATACTGATGATAAAGAAAGGCACCATATTTATTTATGATAGGCTCAGTAATTCTACATGGAACACATCTTCTATGCACTTCACTTTATGATAGCATTATATACTACTGGTATTTGTGCATAGTAACTCCAGAAAGTAAACTAGTTACACCGTGATGTACATGGTAATCTACCATAAAATATGCATTTCTAATTTTAAGTAGAACTCTACATGAACCTAAACAGCAGATACTTTAAGATACATTATCTACACTCCAAGACACATTTCATAATTTGTATGTGTTAAGTAATCGCTAGCACTATAATCTAATAAAACGAATTCTCTTACACTGTCTTCCTTGATTTCTGTCCCCCCGCCCCTGAATACTTCTTAAAACTTTTTAGCTTCCTTGCAGCAGGCTTAACAGCTAGAAAATTAAATACAAAATATAATTCTGGCCTAGTCATAAAGTTGTATCTTTGGTTCAAGTAAGTGTCATCGCAATGATAAAAACCACATCAAATCAAATCCAACTAACCTGTAGAAGATGCTAATCCAGCCAACTAAGTAAACACAGAAACTACAGAATTACAGAAAAATAAGGCTTTGTGAAAAATTACTCTGGAAAGTCTTCTACCAAAGCAGTCATCCCAATGCAGAAGGAAATGCACGTGCATCTTTCCCAACAGACTTGTTCAGCCTCTCCCCACAACCCTCCTCTGAAGGGGCTTTCAACCTTTTCCGACAGCTCGCTCCAGAAAGTCAGCACAGGTTTTGTGATTCCCGGTCGGGCACTCTCCTTCTCAAATTTAAATCTTTCTGTCCTCCTCTGCACAGGCATCTCAACAGACGATCCCCCCCCCCCCCCCCCCCCCCCCTTCATACACAATGTTTTCTAGACCCGATCACAGCTGTCACAGAAGCCACTACTGATGTAATTTCAATGGGACTCAGTTGAGCATATTTCTCTGGCCATGACTGAGGACACTGTACCTGATTCGCAGACCAGCAGGACTCCACTGACTCACACATTTAGCTTTTCGCATGCCCACATGTCAACTCACATTGGCCATCTGAAGGTCCCTTCCTGCTGAAAGGCTACCTGTGAGCTGTCTGCCTTGTATCTGGTAGTTCATTAGTCTCGATAAAGACCTTTACTGAATATTTGACAATTTTTCAGCTGCATCGCCTCTATTTGAGACTGTTTTGTCAATGTGTGAGAATGATTTTAAACACTGACTCTACCTTGAAGTACACCTCCAGTCCCTCCCACCTTGATGCCACCTGCAAATTTAGGACCTGTGCTAGCTCAAGCCATTTCTATAGACTGCAGCAAGGATGCCATCTGAGGATATCCAAAGTCTTACTGAAAATCAAAACATCTTCCTCTTCTCACTTATGTAAAAAGCCCGACATGCAAAAAGTAAATTGATAAACCCGTAATTTGCCAGATCCACAATGGTTGCTGCACCCTTCCTTGTTACCATCCAAGTGCTTGCAATAAAAAATTTAGAATAAAACAAAGGAAAACCAAGTCCTATCATTTCCTAGATTCATATTTTATCCTTTACCTGAGGCCCCTCCACTAATGGTCGACGCTACATGCTTCTCCCTGTTTGATCCAAGAGCTCTTCCAGCCTCCATGAATTTTCAAAAGCGTCTGCTGGTGTGACTACAAGTGCTTTAGCCAGTCCCTTAAGTATCCTCAGATTAAAATAATCAGGCCTTTCAAAACAGGCAGGACTCTAACAGTAGATCTCCTAGGCTGAGATCTTATCCATTTTCTGCTGGTATTAATTGTGCTAACCATCTGCTCACTTTTGATTTTTTTTAATTGAAAACAAATGCAAAAAGTCATTGAACACTTCAGTCTCATTTGCTAATAGCTCCCTGCTTCCCTCAAGTAGCAGACCAAACACTTTACTTGGTCTTCCTCTTATTACTAATGTACTTACCAATCGATTTCTGTATGTCTCTTGCTAGTTCCATCTTATTTTGTGCCTTACTTCCTTATTTTGTCCTTGTACACTGGTACTATTCCTTTTGCACTCTTTCTTCTGAAGTGAGCTGCCCTTGTTCTCTTCCCTTTCTTGTGCTTAAGCTCTTTGAATGACCAGCTTGTGATGTAGCCATCCTGGTATCGCCAATCTTCTTCCTTTTCCCCACACTGAAACTTCCCTCCCTTTTAATTTGCGACAGATCTTAGCAGTTTTGTCCTAAACTTCCCTCCTGTAAGAACTCAGCTACCCATCTGAGATTATTAAACCCTGTTTTCTCTAAGGGCACTGCTTTCATTTTGCAGATTTTCCTGTTTCTTCTTGGGGATTGTGGATCATCACTTCCACAGCCACTCAGGCTTATTCTATCTTACAGCTTTCTATCATGATTCAATATCAGAATAAAAATCTGAGAGCTTCTTCCCCTCTGTCTTCCCATGTCACAAAAATGCCAGCTGATTGTAACCGTTTTGCTGCATTTGTCCTGAAACAGGTGCCTGAGGAGTTAAAGCCTCCTCATCCCATGATATCCTGGACTCTGCTTTGTCCCGCTGACGGGAACACTTTATCTTAGTGGTAACTTTGCACCCTGATTTGAAGTCTTACCAATTTTAAAATGAAGAAAAGCAAATTTATGACAAACTGTTGTTTGGTAGTTAACAAGAGGAGAATTAAGATTGCCAGTGAGTTAATTCTCCGATATCGCAACTGAGGCAATCAGAACATATGTTAAAAATGAATAATGTTAATAAAAATCTCAACAGCTCCTGGCACAACCAGACCCATCAGCCTTTGTCAGGCAGGATGCACAATTTTCCAAGGATCCAATTTGGACTCCTAAGGAGTATCTATTTTTTGTCAGATTTTTTCAAATGGAATTTCCCTACTTCGGTGCAAGATTATACTGTACTTCTTAGACCACTATAACAAAATCAGAAATTTCCTTATAACCCATTTGTGCTCAACAACAGCACTACCTTTTATATATTATTTGTCTTTGGTAAGACTAGACCACCAGTCTGTCTTTGCTTTATCTATGATATGTGGCTTTATGCATATAGTGTGGTAGAAGAGATTAACCTTAGTTACTAGAAATGCCACATTTAGTAGTTAATCTGAACAATATTACTGTATTCTGTATATATGAAGCTTTTACATACCTCCTATAATCAAAACAACTCCAGTTCACTGCTCTGACATTTAATGGTGGAACTCTCCTTTTGCTCCATGCAAGTTTAAATGGAAACCATATCCCTAATACCACAAATCCTCTCCTACCAAAAAATGTAGGAAGTAAAGAAGTGTTTGTTTCCTTAAATTCCCACATTCGATGCAGGTAGAATTGTATTATTTCCCTATGAATATTCTGGGCATATAGCATCCCCTCTTTTGTGTTAGTGAGATTAGGGCAAAAGGAAGTCAAAGTAATTTGCTGTAATGAATTTTGAAAATTGGCATGTGAAGATAAACTTATTTCATGCCCAGAAATCAGGACATAGCAATCCTTAGCTCACACTAAAATGAGTTTACTTCAGGAAAAGTTGCTTACCTGTTATGAATTTCTTCACAATTATTGTACATTCAAAATACTTCTATATAAAACTCACAAAAATACATCCATGAAGCCACATGTGAGAACAACAATGGTATCTAAATACAACCCACCCCTCAGGGGGGTGATAAGAACATAAAGAGTCTATACAGGCAGCATTTGGGTGACCACCTTAAGCCCTGAGGGATAGGGGACAATTAAGACATTTCTGAAATAGTTTCAACTCATTCTTTGCCACACCTGATTATGTTTTCTACACCCCTTCATGGCTCCTGGGTAGGGAAGACATCACTTGGAAATGCTGATGGCAGAGCTCCCTGGTTGTAAAGTAAATAAGACCCTCTCTTGAACAAATCCTCTTCACAAAAATAGAAGGATCTGTAATTTTGTAGGCCTTTTTGTATCCTGGTTGTCTCACCACCACCATTTTCACCCCGCAAGAATAGCTTGATTTGAGGATATACAAATACTTCAACCAGAGTCTCTACATTTGGGCAAGCTGTACTAATATATCTGAATCCACATGATAAACCTGACTTAAGGGTTAATCTATTTTACACAGCCTAAAAAGAGATCAATCTTCTCCTTAAAACAGATAGCCACAGTGAAATATAAGGCTGCATTTCCAACTTTTATGGCAGTTAAAGGCTTTAGGATTGGATTAGTCAATGTAATTCACTAATACTGAACCCATTTAACTGTCCTGAGGTTCAAACCCCACATTTAAGTACCTTCTATGGAGAGAGGAAAACGTTGGGCCTTTTTCATTTAAAAAATACGTTTTCTTAACTGACACTGGAATATGCATGCTACTGACAAAATGAACAGACCGGGAAAATACAGCAATTGCTTTATCAACACCAAAAGATGCCCATGCAGTTTGAGTCTGCAAACCTCCCCTCCCAGCCCCCCAAAACCTAAAATGGACAGAGCTATCTGACACTCAGTGGGAAGCAGAAATCCCTTATACTGTGAAAAAAAAAAATACATATATAGACACACATTCAGAAAGGAACTGTGGGATTTAAATCTTAGTCTTTCTCAAAATACAGTAAACCAAAGCATCCTGGAAATTTTATTTAATATACAGCCTCCATCTGACATAGCAAGGAAGAGATGCTCCGTCTGTTGGATTTATTATAGCTTTACAAAGTGGGTTTTTTTGACAGTAATTTTTTCTGTGAATAACAACACTGGTGTTTGGAGCAGCCTGTGAAGCAAAGGCTCAGGGTCCTTGGCCTCTCTGTTTACAGTTATGCTGCCACTTCTCATGTTGCCTGTGCAGGTCATATGGGAATAGTCCAAAATGCACCAATACAGATTTTTGTCTCCTCAGAACAGTGTTTTTCACACTATTATAGTTAAGAGTATGCCAGGGTTTACACTTAGATTTTATTTTTCAGAGGTGCATAATTATAAAAATTTACTTCAGACTCAGCTGCCTATACACAACCGTACATACAGACAACTTAAGAAGCAATGAACCAAATACGTTTAAGTCAAATATTCCGCTCTATTTGTGATTTGAGGTTACAGCAGCACAGGATATGGAGCTTTCCAATTCTGCATGCGTACACAGCCATCACAAAATTGGAAAGAAAACCCTATTTCCCATTCCTGAAAGCTGGGTTTCCTGCTGGAGCTGAACACTCCACATTCCTCCAACTAACAAATATCAGAAAAAAAATTGTTTACGCTCTTTCTTTGTTGCCATCAGATTCCAATGTCACATTACCTTCCAATGTTTATCTATCTGAAGAACATGGGAAGCTGGAAACAATTTTTTTTTTTTTTTTGGTGTCCAATAAAGCTAATCTGACATTCCTATTATTTCTGATCAGCCCAAGTGATTATGGGACATAGAACAGAATTTATACCAAGCTGCTTGCAAGGAAAGCAGCATTTCTTGTGATACTAGTAACTACCATTTGCCCCAGCAGCCAACACCCCTGAGCAACTGGAACTGCCTCTTCAGATGCTGCCACCAGCCAGCACAGCGGGGACAGTAGTACCACATAGCACAGCTTTCTTTTAAATAAAGACACCCACAACTCATTCTCTGATAAACCCTGGACTTGGAAATCCTCTCCTTTCACCTCCAGTGCATTGGTTCTTGTACTCAAGAGGTCAAAATTAAGCACACACTTCTGGGAAGGAATATTTTCTGACCATCTGAAGGGGAGTTTCTGCCTATGGAGGAGTTTCAGAGCCTTCTGCATCTTCTCTTTATTACTACAGCACCCATTTTAACCAAAATAATCATCAAAGTCTAATTACAGGAAGACATGAATATCGCTGGATTTTATATGAAATAAATCTTGTTCATAGATTTGAATAACCTCTGTCACTAAAACAGTTCTGGCCACAGAGACTTTAGGGTTATTAGTGCTCAAGAGATGTGGCTTAAAGATCCAAGGGGCAAGAGAGTTTTGCTCTCTTGAGCAAGTCAAGCTTTAATTGACCGCCTTGCTCAGAGAAGACTCAACAGCGCAACGCTACGGGGACTCAGCTGCATCCCTGAGAATGGGGCCATTTGACTTAGAAAACAAATGTTTTGTTTGGTATCAGATACTTCTGTATTTAAGTTATTTTTCTGAAAACACCTCATTCGTTGGAGGAGATAAATCTCTGCCGAATCTTACCCTATGCTGATGTCTTACGCGGCAGAACTAAGAAGAAACTCAACATCAAATTGCAGACCATGCGACCAGGGTTTGTGTGAGTGAAATTACCGTTAATCATACAACTGTGGAATTAACTGAAAATAAATGCAGACATTAGACATACAGATGGGGTTAAACTATTAATCAGATACTTAAAAGAAAATTGTAGGTCTAAGAATCCATGTAAAAATCCAGCCAAGGGCGATTTGGTATCAAGTGAGTACTATGGAAAACTGCTGAGGTCTATGCTATGGTTGTGCATTCTGGAGGGTAGAAGGTTCCTTGGTGGTTCCTCAGCCAAGGACAGCAAAAATCCATGTTGAATACTTAGTCAACAAGCCTCATACTGGACAATAATGCCTCTAGTTATTTTTAGTCAATAAAAAGGAAGAAAATACTCAAGTGTGTCTGACAAGGAGGGACTGGAAGTATTGGAGGATTTTGAAGCGTTAAGACAGAAAGCTTCTTATTTCATTCAATTTGAGAGGTGAACAGGGAACTGTGCCACAGTTTGGAGGCAAGAATAAAAATTCCATGAAATAGTCTCATGAGATAACTGATAGCACTCATCCATAGTTGGTGACACTCTGACTCTTTCATGAAAAAGGCAATTTTGCTTCCCAGAAAAATATTCTGGCACTGGGGATTCAAGAGGACAAGGCTCTCATGGTGATTTTTGACTTTCTAACCCATATTAGTATCTACAGTTATCAAATCCAGAACTCTCTTTTGTCATATATTTACAGCTGAAGAAATCCCATCCATTTAGCCAATTCTTTCCCAATAAAATGTGCTATTTGAATGCAGCTTTGCAGAAGAGTCTTATCAGGAATGAAGTTGTACTATACATCTCAAATCTATGCTACCAGTTGAAGATACTCTGAAAATCATTTGAAATAACATTTGATTTTATAGAAACACTAATCACTTAAAACAAAAATCTTGATTCAGCAGAGTGGGACAAAAGATTTAGAACAATTTTTTAGTTTCTAACAGAGTATCTAAATTCCTCCTTTATGGCATATTTTTGTTCATTTAATCAGGTATTGTCTTTGATATATATAAAATTGACCTTGTGCATGCAACCTGAAATTCCGTCTCCCCTTTTTAAAAAGCAACCCTGAGGTGTACTGTAATTAGATAAAACCATCTCCCTAGCAAATGAGTTAGAACAGAACATAAGGGAGATTGCTTTGGAAAGGAATAGTTGGTTTCTAAGAAAACTCACCATACAAAGCAAAACTGTTTCTTGGACAAGTTGTCTGAAAAGAAAATTCCCCTCTTCCAAAGAAAGGACAAATGTCATTAAGCCTTGGAAACCAGCATTTTTTAAGATATAGGACTTTTTGGTTTTGTTTTTCTACTATTGGAAAGCGATGGGAACAATCACAGAAAACAGGGGATGAACATTTCTAGAAAGAACAGAACACAACTGGCAAATGCAAACATTTAGTGTGGATTGAATTAATTTTGCATTGTAGCCTTTCGCACTTCTGAGGAAATTAATTCTGGGAACTACAAGATGAGAAGCCACTGGCTTGTTTCCAGTACCTCCTCACAGTCATCTGCTTGAAAATCAGCTTCAAAATTGCATATTTATTTTGGATGATTTACTCATTTCTAGTGTTTTGAATAGCAAAGACAGACAGCTAAAATATTTACATTAAAGACTAGACACCAGTAGAAGAACTGCTAATTGTTTGCATGCAAAATTATTTTTCCTAAAAAGGATAAACAGCAATAAAGAAGGTGGTTGAGGTTTTGGAAATCGTTCAAACTTTTGTCCAAAGAAATGGCTATACTTCCAAAACAAACTACTATCTGCTCATTGCCAATGAATTACTCTGAATTAGGTATTACAGAAAGTTTTTGACTTCACAAACTAACTCAGGAGTAAGCATATGGTTCAGGTCACTTGCACCAAGTGACTGGTTTTGTGAAATGCACACAAATGTTTTTCTTAACTGTAACTGATCTCTAAACAGGAATATGGGCTGCTGATGCTAAGGCCCAAATTTTAAACAAATACTCATGCAGAATTCACAAAATAAATGGTTTTAGTACATGAAAACCTTATATACAACATTCAACTCAACAGTCACTCATGTCAAGTGTGCTCACTCGAGTAAGTGTCCCTGGTGCAAGACAGAGCTGGTGTCTCGAACAAAATAAAATTTCATTCCTATCTCTACAGCCTTAATCAAACATTATGACACAGGAATGGTTAACAACTGCATCTTATTTATACTATTAGATGTACTTACTACTGTCCTACAATGTGAATTAAGTTGTTAAAATTTCAGGACTCAGCCTGACATTTCCTCCTCACTCACAGACCATTAAACCACTGCTGCTTGGATGTAAGAAGTTGTATTTGTTCCGAATGTCGTGTTTGGCATTATGCTGTGGTTCAAGAAGTTGTAATCTGTACGGTAACATTTTGCCTGCCTGGCAATATGAATGATTTCTATTTGCATGGTAATGAGACATTTTATTTGACAAGGTGTTGAAGGAAAAGATGCAATAATTTTAACAGTTGGGTGTTACACTTTAAAACCCATTCAATGAATCTGGGCAAAAACATTGCTTCAATACCAAACTTTATGCGAGTGGACCATGGAGTGGGAAAAGGGACCAAATGCTACTGAAAAAAATAATCAGAGCACCCACCTGTATTCACTGAAATATTAAACTACACAGTACAAAGCAAAACTATTGCGTTGTTTTATCTGAATCTGTCTCCCATGAAGTAAGGAAGGTCCCAAAGACAGACCGACTGACAAGCAGCAGCAGCACGGAGATGGACGTGGCAAGATTTCCATCTTGCTTAACCACTAACCAAAATGAACTTGGACTCTACCTTGGCTCTAACCAAGAGCCCCAGCATTAATTTTAAATAATCTAATTAACCTGAAGTTTGCTATCGTCTCCCTTTTTTGCCCTACAAACTTTGCTTTTACTTTAGGAAAACTGTACTCACATTGAATCATCCATATTGCTGAAAATGTGATATTATCTTTGACCTCAGACGTGTAGCTTGACTAATGAGATAGGCATTTGACTAGATGATACACAGAGATCTTATTTCCTCTGCAAGGAAGCCCTGAGAAATTTAACTAAGGCCAGTGCAGCAGAGGTGTTCGGACGGGTTAGAAAAATAAAAATCACATGGCCTCACCAAAGCAGTGGATCAGGGCAGCACACTGACATAATGGAAAAATAGTCTGAAATATTCTCCTAGGTTGCAGTCTCAAATATATATACAATTATCGGGTAACTAGCTAACCTGCCAGCGTTTAACTGACATCCTGCAAATGAACGGTACCATTTGTTTCCCAGGCCTTCAAGCAGCTGACGCTCAACCACTGCACCCTGCCATGGGGCTGGAGCAGCTCCCCTCCAGCACAGCTCCCAGGGACCCCTCGAGGATCGGAGCACCGGGGCAGGAGGGGTCACAAAGAAAACTGAAGTCCTTGTTAGCGGAAAGCGTCAGAACATCGCTATTTCAATCCGCGCTCTGGCTGTGTAGCACTAACCTGCATGTCGGAGAGAGCCTGCCCAGTTCATCCCTTACCGAGCCCACAGCCATTCTCTTAACAGGTACTTTTGCCTGTTGTTTATTTTCTAACTGCTGGCAGTCTCCTGAAGAAAAACTTGAACAAACAGCAGTATACATAACATAATAAAACAATATTTAGCTGAAGGTAAACATGAAATAACCAGTACTACTGCCTTCGGTGCTGCTGCGTGACGGCCGCCTGGACAGCGCAGCACGGTGCCGGGAAGACACGTGCGTTTAGAAACTTCAGTTAAGTTCTGCAAACAGAGATATGCTGCTCTTTCATTATTTCTTTTTAAGACAGCTAAGCTCATCTAAATTATTCAAAGCATAATTCAGAAAGAGGTTACTAACAGTTACTGAGAGGCCTCTTCTACCAGTGAGCTCCACCTGGAAATGAAGCATTTCAGTATTTTTGTTGCAAAACTAGTATTTCACTTGGCAACTGGGAAGTTACTAAAAGCTGCTGCTGTCCACAGCAATTGCATTTTCTTTCCTTGCCAGAGCAGACGCTGAAGTACTGCCAGAACACCCACATTTCTTACAACCTACAGTTTAACTCATACAATAGAAGCTAAAACCAGCATTGACAACCCTTGCCCCATGTCACAACGTGAATCAGAAAAGCAGCAAGCATTGCATTCGCTTTTGTAACCAGCCAGCTCTAGACAGCCAAGAGGCTTTTTATTTTTTCTATGGCAATTTCAGATTTTGTCTGCATGTACCTGGGTAAAGTCTACAAGTGTTTTTCAGCTTTGTAGATTCAAACCCCAAACCACCTTTGCTTAGATGAAGATTACAGGTCCACTTCAAGTCCAAAGAAAACAGAGAGACATGGTACCTGCCTACCAAACCGTATGTGCTTTATGTTTTGCAGCTTTTGCTTTGCTGCTGGAGAATTCACACGACCGTATTCCATCTTCAAAGTTAATATTTAAGTGAATTCACCTACGGCAGCTGTGTTTTTGCTCGTTACTCTGTGTATAAGACACACCAACTTCTTCAACCTGGGTTAAGTCACGTTAAACAGTACTGTTTTGAAACTACCTTGTATTAAGCTTTGATGGAAGAGGTCACCAAACCTTTTGAAGGGTATCAGAGTCCGACCAGACGCGTGCTCCCCCTGAGCTGGCGTCCCTCCAGACTGCCCTCACTGGAAAACACTTCAGGAACGGGACAAGACAAACTCCGTGACAGATAATTATGTTGCAACCGATCCATACCCCACCCAAATACTTTTGCAATTCTCAGCAACATAGCGGGTGTTTAGTTCTCTGTAGCACAGGGGTTACCTTGCATCTAACGTAACTGTACGCATCATTACCCGCACCAACATCTCAGCTCTGCCAAAGGTACTATAAATTTTTCCATTTAGTGACAAAGTTCATGAAGTTGTCTTAAGTCTGCTTCTGCCCTTTCCTCCATCAAAATCTTCTATTCTCAGAGTGAATAAAGGTCCCAACTGCCCATTGCGGGAGGGGAGGAGGACTGCCTAGCAATGCCTGAGGAGGCTGCAGTTAAGAAGATGATGTGATTAGGGAAATTTAACAAAATAAGGAACCACCACGCCAGAGCTCATACTTTCCTGTATCACGAGCACCGTTATTTTGATTCATATGTTTCAACTGAAGCAAACACCAAAAGCAATTTGTGTAATAATACGACAGAAAGTTAAACAAGAGTAAGCAAACTGCAGGAAATTCATCACCAGAGAACACAATATCAAACAAGCGTGTCCCAAGGAACAAAAGCAAGAGGTGAAGACAACAATGAAACAGCAAGAACGCATCCAATGTATACAAGAGGGAAAGCAGAGTGAGGGCAAGAAGCCAGACACATTACACATGACATAAGTAAATAAATCAAAGGAAGTGAGATTAAAACCTGAATTAACTGGAGGAGGGGGAGAGCTATAGCACCTGCATAGAGGTGTCCGCCCCATGGAGATTAATATCACACAGTCTATGAAAAGTCTGATTTGTAGTGGCTGAGCAGGGAAAGTAAGAAAAAGATCCACATTTCAAAATCAGAGAGTTAAAAACAAAACCAGTGTCACCATTTCCTGGTTTTCAAACTGCAGCATCCATCTGAAAACACAACAGCATTGCTTAAAGAAGCTCATGCTAATTTGGATTTATATTACAATAAAATTATATTTTAGTTTCGTTTTAAACTGTGGTTAAATAAGGCAAATTTAACACCAAACAGTTTGAAAACTGAGTATTTTTACCACATCTGTTTTACAAAGTTTCATCCTTTTCTATCATATTCCAGCTCATGACTAGCCAGAGTTTTACCTTTCAAAACTTTTTGTAGACCTACCAAGAAAACAAACCAGTAAGACTTTACTTTCACTGTTTTTTGTTTGTTTGGGAGGTTTTTTGTTTTTGTTTTGGTTTTTTTTTCATCCTGTACACAGTAACTTGAAGCTTCAGATAAGTATCAACTGTTCTTTGGCTGGGTATTTTGAGTTGTATCAATATCACAGTCTCCAAATGCAAATTAAGCTCACTTCAAGCACCACAGTCTCATTCCAAACAGGAACAGCAGAAGCATGAAAAAAATTTTCTACAAAATAGTGTTTTCAAAAATATTTAAGGAAGGTTGTGATATTTTTCTATACAATAGTTCTGCCACTCGATGCTGCGTGGTAAAGGATGGCACGGGCACAATGCTGCCCCGATGCTGAGGGCTGCAGGGGACGCAGCCACCACCCAGGTGAAAAGCAAGTTTCCCAGAGCCCACACCTTCTCCGATGGGAAAAGGAACTGGAATAGAGGAAAAGGAATCTCTTGCTAAAGAGGAAAAATAATCAAAGAGCATCGAGGAGAAGGAACACCTTCCTATCAGTTATTCATAAGAATATGCAGAAGGATGTTATAGTGACTCGCAGCAACTTAATTATTAAATAAATAAATAGAGGTGGGGGTGGTTGTACTGCTTAATGTTATTTGGAAGTTTTGGCCTTTTCATGATAAATTCTTTTCAATTTACCTACAGCTGTGACCAACTAAAGCGAACAAGGGGATTCTGAAACACAGAAAAATCGATACATTTCCTATGCTTTGGAGCAGAGCTAAAGCACAGCTCAAGTCCAGGCTGGTGCCATTTCTATGCACTAAACAGAGGAGATTACTGAGAAGCAAACGCTGAAGGATAATGCAAATAAAGGCCATCATAGAGCATAGCTACAGCCACAAAATGTTACTCTATAGTCTTAATTCTGGTTATTTATAAATCACATCTTAAAAAGCCAAGCGTGATATGATGGGATCTTACATTGGCAAGATCACAGCATCATCAAGGCAGGTATTCCGTGGGTGGGTAAAACTGCTGACTAGTAATTTTGTATGAAACAAATTCCTTGCCACTAAAGTAATAGTAAAAACAGTCAAGAGAATAATTGCATGGAAAAATATAAAAACTGCCAATCCTCCTCTCCCTCAGGTTTTCCAACCACCTGCTGGCAAACTGCATTATATGGATTTTTCTTTTTTAAATATAAAAGCCCCACGAGAAATAAATTAAATAAAATCAAAGTATCCTCAACATTTTCTAGAGCATTTATCGATTATGGGATTTTCACGTTAAAAAGTGGCACATGTGCTTCTGCAACCCATTTGTCCCCTCTGTGCGTACAACATCGCGACGGAAGGCGAATGCACGAAGCAGCAGATAACGCACTGGAAGTTTCAATTTTAGATATGCAAGACCACAAAATTAACGAGTGTCTTTGGAGTAATAATTTGTAGACTTCACAGAGAACCAGGGAAGATTATAAATGCTGTTGACCTAGAAGAAGTAATAGAGAATTCAGTATTCAGTACTGAAGAACAATTTATAAGTGAATAAAGTCTAGCATGCAATATGACTGCTTTCTGTTGACAGATGGCAGAGAAGCGTCTTCTCCATTCTCTCTCATTAAAATAATTATGGCAATGTATGTTAGCCTCTCTTCAAGTCTGGCATTTTCGCAGCACATACAGGGGCATCATCATTGTAGGAATAAGGTTAAATAATAATGGAAACAACATTTCTGGCATGCAAAGGGCATTTGATATTAAACTTACCTGCTTCCAGAAATAACAGCAGGGAGAAATTTGTTACCGCGGAGTAAATGAAATGATTTAACTTATTTTAACAGGAGGTTAATTAGAGCTCTCCGCTAACTTGAGAAACACGTCCCAAAACCAGGTCAAGCCACGGTTAGGCTGATGAGCCTCTCCCTTATGTAACTCCTCCAGAACCGGGCTTGTTTCTCATTTTTACCTTTGCTGCCAATTGCTCACTGTAAAACTGCAAATCAGATGCAGTCCAGTGTGAAACTTCTTCCACAGCTGTCAAATAATAAAGTCTGCGAAACTACGGAGAAAAAAAATTTAGGTTACTAGAAACTATGTAAAAAATATTCCACGTTCAAGTGTATTTCTTGCACGGCCAGTGCATTTGTGTCTGCTGCTCCAGCAAAACACCAAGGGAGGCTGGGTGGTACGCAGGGAGGCATACAGTGGTAGCCTAGTTATCCCCTGTGCTGCTAATTACTCCAATGGGTAGTTAGTGACACAAGTTAATTACCACCATGTAACAGGGTTTCAATACCGTAAGTCAATGTCCCCACCATAACGCATGACATTAACACTGCATGATGTCATGGCTGAGCAAAAATTATCTGGTGTCAGCACTGTACACTCCACCGTTTCTCGCTGCTGTTCTCCCCAATATGATTCACTTTCATTATTTATGAGACTTGTCTCACTAACCCTCAGCAACGGTTCCAAATAATGATAGGAATCTGTCAGTGTAGGATTGTATTTCTCAAAACAATAACCACAGTTCCTGGAAATGTCAATATGTCAATTGAGGGTAACATATCTCTCAATAAACCAATATTTTGTAAAAACAAAACAAAATCTGAAAAAAAAAAAAAAAAACCATGCACAGAAAACAGAAATTTGAGCTTCACCAAGCTCTCCTCTTACAATGCTGGGCAGAAAAATTCATCCTTCCTGCCAGACGGTGGAGACAGAAAAGCACATCTTCATTTTTCCCCAATTACAAATTGTGAAGCATTCAATATTTTAGCACCTAATAATCATGAAACGCCATGAGAAAGGAAACGAGGGCCTTGACAAAAGTCAAAGACCTCATGTTACAGGAGAAACCAAACGCAGCAATACAATACAAAAAATTGTACTAAGGATAAATCACATGGTCCTTAACAGTTCCATCCTGAACCTAATGATTTAGAAATTTAGAACTACTCAAATGTATTTCTGCACCACTTTTGAAATCAGCCTTGCACACATCTGCATTTTACCCTAAGCCAACAAGAAAAAAGGTGATGATCAAATCCCTGCCTTCAGTTCTAGATAATTGTAACTATTAGCTTTACATTTCCATCTAAATATCTACTCTCTCATGTTCTTAGAGGCCAATAATAAAAAATTTTTTTTGATTAACAACTATGCAGTCTGAACATATTTATGTACCTATAGTGTAGCTATATGAGATGTATGTAGAAATACTATTCACTGACCAACTATTCATCTACATAAGCAATACTTAAGTATTGCTACAAAGCAAACCCTAAAAACTTGGTAAAGCCACTTAATTTTTTAGGTTACAGGGTGGGGTTTTTTAAAGCAAAACTTTTTCCACAAAGGCATTACCCCATCCAGTTTTTTACTTCACTGGTTTTCATTCATGGGCAAAGCTTACAAAAGACCTGTTTGACCACATTACAAAATGAAATGGGTGAAGGGCTTTCTCAGGACACATCAGTAGCTTTAACATAAAGGTAGGAAAAACCTGAAGGTATTTCAGATGATGCTTAAATTATCAGAAAATTTAGACACCATTTGCCATTTCTGAAATTCTAGGATGTTGAGATTTCTAATACCAGAAATGTAAACATACCAAAAAAAAAAAAAAATCAAAGGAAAGCAAAAGCAAGTTCTACAAAACTGAAGGTCTACAGAAAAATGTATTGATTTGTTAGAGGAATGTTCAACTAAAAAGCAAAACTGTTCTAAAGCACAATACAAAGAATATTAAAAGCACTAAAATTTCTGTTCCCCATTGCAATGCTCACATCTGTGTGTTGGGAATAAGGAAAATACAGCCTATCTATTTTGAAGAATATAAATTTATCAGAACAGCAATAAATCCCTACCCATGACACAAACTACAAATAACTACACAAACCTCCCTAACAAATCATCTTGAATTTAATCTTTCCAAACCCAAAGACCATCGTATTTGGCTAATACAGTACATCTTTTTCCACCACTTGCATGGGACTTTGGTCTGGAGTGATCCATTTATTTCTGACTTTGCTGGAAAATTCCAATTTCTAGAATTTACAAAGCAAAGATTATCAAAGCTGAGAGACCTGATTTAAGAGAAAATTAAATAAACATACCAGCTTCACATGACACTACATGCAGCATGTAATGTTAACAAACAGTAGGTAAAGGTGGTAATTAAACAGTTTATCTCTTTCAAAATGCATAATCTTCACTTATCAAGGAGCATTATTTAGGTAAGTAAATATAATGGAGTTAGGAACGACAGCATGAAATTACAAGAGGCACATCTGTGGTGAACGGCGGAGGAGCGACACAGATCTGCTAAGCCACAGCAGAGTCTCTCAAAGGAAACAGCAGAAATCTTTACTCTTGGGAAAATCAAAGAGCGAGCTAAAGCATCACACAAAGGAGGAGATGGGCTGTCTTTCTCCATCCCTAACAGTACAAGCTTCTGATCAGAAGGTAGGGGTAATAATTGGGTGATTTCTCAGCAATCCTTACCACGCAGTCATGAGAGCCGTTGACATTAAGGATCTCCTTCAGAGGTAGCAAAAAATGACAAAGGATATAAATATCAGAAGGCTATGGAGCTTGAGAAATTAAGGGCTATAAACAACCAGCAGCTGATGAGATGATCTGAGGTACAAAGTAACTGAAAAGCTAAGCCATTACCTAGTACATGTACTGTGTTACTAACAGCCACAAGTGTCAGAGGGCCTGAAAGCAGCCAGTGCTGCTGTTGTCATTAAGAACGGGAACAAAGCAGATGAATTTCTCACTCTATCATCCGTTAAGAACGGGACAATGAGTTTGTCCTCTGTAAGGGACACTGCTGACTCAACTGGTTCAGAGACAACCCTGACTCATTGCTTGTTCCTCATAGTAAACTCTAGAATATTAAGAAATTTAACATTTCCCCAAATATTTGATAAAACTCCAGAAGACTTCTATGCTATCAAGCTCGTTTAAACAGCAGTAAGAAAATATTAATTCAGAAATACAGTAAGCTTTGGGTTTCCTCGCTGTCTTTAGAGATGTGGCCCTCAAGGGTCTATCCTTCCCTGTGTCCTGCAACCACAGCTTGCAGCTGCCTCTGCCTTCCTGATCACTCCATTAGTTATCCCCATTTGTTGTTTTTTCCTATTCCCCATTTTCTTTCCTTTCCTATTTCTTGTTCCCTGTCTGCTTGGCCACTCTATGTGCTCTTCTACATCACAATTTTGGTTATTACTTTTGTAACAGTATCTTATAAAGTTATAATTACTGTATATTGTGTTCATCCTGATCTCCTGTTGCTTCCACCGATTAGAAGCAGTTCTCCAGCTTTCCTCTAAAAATAATCTTTTCCGTGTTCCCTAATAATGTGTCGTCCTTGACACTGCTGAGTCTGGATGCACAGGAGTCCATCACACTTCCAGCACTGCACCTGCCCTCCTACTTGCACTGCTAAAGTTTGGTTTATATTTCACTTCAAACAATATCGATGATTTCAAACGAAACCACACTCCTTCACTCTAACAACCCCATCACCCCCCAAATACTTCTCCATTAGTTCTTCCAAAACCTCTCAGTACAGCTCTCCCATCACCTGTATTCTTCTCCTTTTCTCCACCTCGTCCTCCCCTCATGGCCAACCCAACACCCTCAACAGCGAACTACACAATTTCCTTTGCCTGCATTTGCCTGGAAGAGTCACTTCTGCACTGAGGGCACCCAAAGCGCCCAGCCTTTGACTTGCTTCGGTGTCAAGCTCACTGACGTCCTACTTTCAGCTGACCGACGGTCCGCCCTCGGTGGGTCTTTGGAAACCATCCTCCCCAGCGGTCTTCCAGTCCTGTAGGTGACGGCAGATGGACACCGGGGCAGGAAAGGAGTAAGAAGCAGATAGACTGAAGTCCCCCTTGGGGCCGCAACGCTAGTGCTCTTCTCCTTTGCTTTTTACCATCCCCATTTCAAAAAGACTGTTCACATTTGCAAAGTCAACAATATTGGTGAACCCTTTCAAGGCATACTTCTGTGCCTGTGTTTGTTCCTATAAATATACACACATACGTGTATATATATATACACACACATAAAATGACAAACCGCTTAATATAGGTAACAGTTCTGACATTTTTCAACTACACAGTGGGTTAATGATAGGTAAACTGTTCAATACACAATTATTACAGATTTTGTACATCCTTGTGGTTCACCAACATTAAAGTTTCACCAACTGCACTAAATGAACTTTCTCGACATCGCTTTGTGAAACAGCCCCATTTTGGTGTCAGTGAAGCACACTGGACAGGAGACTGAATAAAATTTGCTGTTTGCTATTAAACTTGCAGCTTGCAGCCTCATCAACAAGAGATCACTAGTGACAGGAGCTGTATTTATCATATAAACAAATAGGAAGCCCCTAAATGAGAGAATTATTCTCCCTCCTGCACACAGGCTACCTTACACAGCCACGTACACACGCAGAGCGCGTAGAGTTTAAACATCGGCTGGCACACCTATCAATCCACGGCAAACTTATCATAAAGCAATCATAGCTTAATTAAAGGCAGAGAGAGGTCACTATGTTCATATGCAAGATGATTCAGTATGATGTCACTTGGGTACAATCAATTAAAATGCACAGGGTATTTTTTAAATGGGAAAACCTGAGTAGGGAGCCTGTTGTCTACCCAAAGGTTTTGCTATGCTTTAAAAGCTTCATTTAAATATTTTTTTTCCTTATTTATATGCACAAAAGTAATAGTTATATCAGATATTCATAGGTGATTTAGATGATTGATACCAATTTCTCTTCATAATATGACTAGCAAATAAAAAACACAGCAGTTCTAATATAAAAAAATAACATGTGACAAGGTTTCCTAAAACATTTCTATTTTGGACCTCACAAGCTAAATTGCTTTTGCTGGCCCCTTCCACCTCTCAGCATGGTTGACAGACAAATTGATCGAAACATCGGAAAATAATATGCTTGCAAAATTTCTCTGGGTGAGTTTTCAGTCTTTTGAATTTTTCATACGAGAACAAAATGAAAGATTGCCTCCTTGATTTTTCCTCCATTATGCGTCCCCATCTTATGTACTACAGGAACATACAATACTTCAAATAGCAGCAATACATTGTAAACAAAATGTATAACATTTTTCATAGAACACCCAAGCCGTGCGAAGTTAAAAGACTGGGTAGCAGGCATCTTTGCCCTGCAGATTATGTTGTTCGATTATAATGAATTCATACATTTGAAGTTGCCTTAGGGCCTCTCATTAGACTTAGGGGTGTTTATTACAGGAAATATTGCTTGTATCATTTAAGAAGCAAGAAGGCTAGATGATTTGATTAGAAATGTTGACAGTTGAGGTGTGTAAAAAATATGTCATTCACCCACGTTTTCCCCCACTTTAATATTAGGATCCTTCATTTTTTATGAATTCTTTAACCCCTTCCTCCCCTCCCCGGAGCCCACGGCCGTCGCAGCACAGTCCGCTCCCAGCACCGCGCCGATTCTTCACCGGGAACCGCTATTCTGACACCGGCCGACGCTTTTCACCTGGCAACCGGAGGAAAAAAAGACAACCGCCGCGTTTCCATCGCCGCCCCTCCTGCGGACGGACGCATGCGCGGGCGCAGCCGGCGGGTCCGCCCCGCTCCCGTCCTCCCGCAGCTCCGCCGCCTCCGCCACCGCAGAGCCTCGGGCTCCCGCAGAAGCGGGAAATTAACCTTCCTCGTGGCACGGGAAAGGCGGCATCTCGTGCATTTCAAGTCGCGCCTCGCGAAACCTAACCAAATTATTTTCCTCGAGAATGCATAGGAAAGCCTGACAAATAGTTCGTCAGCTTGTGGGCCGAATTAAACAAGTCCTGAGAGATCATCTGGAATTAAAGCAGTCGGCAATGTTGATTAAATTTAAGGGGATGACCAGAAAGCTGGGGGGGGGGGAAATAATAATAGAAATCATTGTTTGCTAATCTCTTGTTACATTTGCCACAAAAAAAAAAAATTTAATACTCTTGAAGGCCAATATACAGCACTTTTAACTCCTGTACTACCTAAGCTGACCTCTAAATATGCTTTAGATGATCTGTAATTCAGAGAAAAATAATTATTTTTTTGCACAAGATCTTCTGACACCTGCTAGCCTGAGTACTAACCTCCCCAAACTTGCTGTTAGTAACTAGCGGCAATTTTTACAACAGCTTGAATTCAGCAAGTGGTTACTACTATTTTGTCAATGTGATTTCAGACTAGTACGTCCCTGAAAACAAGGGCATATCATATATTCTTAAAGCGCGCACATAAAATAATGCAGCAAAAAGCATTAAGTAATTATGAGGACTGATAACACAGGTAGGAAAACTCAACTTCTGGGTCTCACTTGTTCATTATCTATAGTTCGCCTAGCTCAGACTGGGATTCCATTTTCCACATTATGTTTAGCCGGAGAAATTTAAATACAACACAGCTTTACTTTGAGAAATTTATATAACTTAAAATGTGTATTTGAGGAGCAAACAAAGCTCTTGCAGATCTTTCAGACTTCAGATTTGATCACAGCACCATTTAAAAAGGAATAGAAAAAAAATTAAAGTTACCAAGAGTAATGCATTTGCATTTTTATACTGGAGAAGTTTTCCCTGTTCTGAGGCAGTCTGTAAAGGCAGGTATGTATTTAAATGGGACCTAAGCGACTGCCCTGGTAGGGCCGTTCTTGTTAACAGAGTTAAAGAACATCAGTGGTGTTGAAAGTAATTAGGCTAAAATATGTGATGTATAATAATAATCTTGGAAAAATTTCTAACAGGACTAGTAACTGCTTTTCTCCTCTGAGGACCTGGCATTTGCCATTTCATCTTGTCTGCAAAATATCACAGAATGTTGGCAGTTTGCAGCCAAATTTTATTTTTCTAACAAAAGTCAACAGAAACTTGACTTAAAAGCTAATTTCAGTAGTGCATTTGCATTTTTTCTGTTTGTTAGGTGCTAACTATACACACATACAAATAGCTACTTACATTGAAACATACATAGTTTTAATAGAGATGTGTATTTTTACTGCATTTATACCCATAGCATCTATCAACCAAATAAGACTTAATCACATCTCTAAATGCTTGAGACAAAATTTCAAATTTTGATGCTTATTCTACCTTCAGTTGTAGAACAGCGTCAGAAATTTCATTTCAGAGGGCGTATCAGAAGAGTTTAGTACTCACACCCTCCGCAGTAACAGATTCCTCTCTCCTGTAGGTCCTAATGAGCTCCATATAGCACACAATTTCCCTAAAGAAGCAGTTCTGACAGAACTGCATCCCACTGAAAAGCAAGCACCACCAAATACCCTACATGAGGCAATCTGGTTTTAAGCTATGCGTCTGCCAGTCCCACACTGAAAATACCAAAATGGCAGTCCTGGTTCAATTCCAAACCTACCTATCATTTTACGCCGATTGTCCTAAAAATACAGTTAATAACAGCACGCTCAGTTCATCAAATATTCTTCAACTCTACTGTGCAACAGCAGCTATGTTTTAAGATCGTACAATTTCTGCGCAGCATCAGCAACACATCAGCTTTGCATTTACTATACCGAATCAATGCGTAGCACTTCAGAAGTTGCTAGCTAATCTGCATTTAAAGATCCTTCTATCTCTTAAAATACTTCGCTAAATAGTTTAGGGTGTTTAAACCACAAGCTGCCTACTATCTTCAAATATCTATAGAACTAACAGTAGCGTTCTTAAGTTAGGAGTGACAAATACTAGAAAACCTCCACAATTTGGCTTCCATATCTCTGAATTGGTATTTCAGTGACAGATGTTTGTTGCGGCAAAAACCTCTGTCAGAACAAAATTAGGTGATCTATCATTTTAAGATATGGTCTTCATATACTGTTTACTCGAAGATATCACTTGCCTCAAGCCAATTTTGACCAAGAACATTTTGTGATATGGAAGTGATTTGTATATCATCATTTTTGTGATAAATGTAGCTCTTGAACACAAAATAACCTACTATTCCACAGTATTACAGTTAAAACTCCTTCACCAGTAAATCTGTACTACTGCTTTTATTACTACAAAGATACTGTATCTAGACTTCGATGTATTTCCCATTTTTATTCACTGAATAGAGTTGCCCGGTTTCTTGGCTTTACATCAGGGAGCTTGGCCCTCTCCCCCTGTTTTGTACCAAAGATGCTCCTCCAGTTTTGGGGGGCACAGGAGGAACACAGCATCCACCGGAACACATACCTTTGTGTTTGTTTTGGCTAACGGGGCGAGGGAAACACAAAGCAATGCAAAATGTCTTCCAAAACGCCAGTGCCAAGAGGCAGGGACTGCCCTAGTTGTTCATGTGACACGTCACATCCAAAATTAACCATTCAGTTCCTCTAGCACTATTTTAGAAGTACCATCCCTCCTCTGAGAGTCTAGAGCCTTCCAATTCACAGATGATGGGAACAAACTGGCAGCCTCCACCTCACCCTCTCATCCTCCACAGTGGCAGCAGGGGAGGAAGGGGACGTGATGACATAAGCCAACCACAAAGGGCTGAGAACCACCACAAAACACAAAAGTTGGACAAATCACAGGCGCAGGTGGATGAGCCAGAACAAGAAGGTCATCCCAAGAGGTTGAGTAAACATAAAGAGAAGCATCCATCGCTTGACCTGGGCAAACCATCTCAAGTGGTGGAGTTGAGGAGTGTCCACCACATATGCAGAATCTGACACCTTTTCAGAGACCCCTGGTTAGCAGGAATACCTGCAAGCGAGAAAATGAATTGGGTCCACAAATTATTATATAAGCCCCTGAATAACCATCATTTAGTAATGAACTCTAGCCATTACTAGCCTTGGGTTAATCTAAAACAAAGTCCAAGTGATAAGGGGCTCTAGTTTTAAATCCTTCCCAAAGTAACAGCTGACCTAACAGTAATCAGACCCAGTGGACAAGCCAGAGAGCAACACCACTGTGCAGGAAGACTGGTCCCTCGGCCATCAGCTCAGTGGATTTGCAGCTGGTCTTGTCAGGGCTCGCAGCAGAAGGAAACTCAAGCCAAGAGGTGACTTGACTCACTGCCCGCTCCATCACGGGAAACGGGGCTCCCGAGGTTTTGGTTTGTCCTAACTTAAAATGCAATCTTCTTCAGATACACGGTGCTGAGGTGTTTCAATAGCATTAGTCCATTTGCATCCAGAGGAAAAACGGCCTAATTAGCTCCAAAATACTGGCAGAGAAAAACACTGGCATTTGACAAGTGATTCAAGGGAGAAGCATTTCACATGAGTCAGGAACGCTCTGTGGTGGGGCCGATGCAGGGGCTCTCCCACCACGCACGGTGAAAGGGATCATGTATTTCCATACCCAAAGGGACTAAACTGAGCCTGGAGGTAGAAGGGCTTCACCGCTTTCCTCATGGCTCAAACCCCACCACTCCACAGCTTGCCCTCCCGCTTCTCCTCTAGGAAAGCGTTTTCTACAGCGTATGGTCCAGCCTCTTAAGCTTTCTTTGAGAGCTGTCCCTAAGCCACCAAGTCAGACCTGACTCTACCTGAAGGGACTTACCTCAGTCCCTCAGCCAAGTTGCACAGAACCACCTCAACAAACCAGTTTCTTCTAGAACTGAAAAAGCAGCGAAAGTCCTTATTAAAGGGGTAGGATTATCCAACACCAGTAGAAATTCCTTAACAGTGTATCGGGCATGGTAGAGCACAATCTCCATCCAGGGGACTCAGTTGGAGTTTACGCTCTCCTGCTCAGTTCCTTATGCTCACACGCTCGTCTTGGCTACCCACACATCTGGAACGACCCTCAGCAACCCATCTGCTCTCTGCTTTGTCCGCTGCCAGGCTGGGGTAATCCAGCATCATGATCTGCTAGGCACTATTTCTGGAATAAAAACAGCATTAAGTGGAAAGATGATTCTTAACCTAGTTACGGTGGTAGGAGAACAGACTGGGAAGCAAAAAATTTTTATTGGGGCACGATGGGAAGTCAGTCTTATAATTAGGCTCACAAGGTCTGAGAGCAACATTACAGTTCAGAGCTGCAACACTAAGATAAATGAATTTAAAAGAACCACAGGTACTACAGCTTTTGTTCCTTTCACGGGCCGAGACTTAAAATAGCACAGACCAGGCTGCAGAGCTAAAAATAGGGCACTGCAGTCTACGCGGCTTATTAAAAAAGCTATGCTTCAACAGGTGTTAATGTTACCACACATGTACCAACAGTTTTCAACCAAAGTATCTTATACTGGGAAATGTGTGTACAGAACTTACCAGTAGAAAGATTTTTGTGCTATTTAATGGCAAGTGCTCAAAATCCTGCTGGGTGAAGGAAAACTGGATAGTTATTCACGTGACATTCTGCTATAATAGAGATTAGCTCTAGTGTAGGTTGGTGTTATCGCTAATTATGCACCTAGAAAGCTTAGTGATAGACCAGGACGTGACTGTACTAGCTTCTGTACTAATAGATAAGAGCCCATGGCTGAAGGATATGAAGTCATTAGTACCTGTACCAAACCCAGGTTAGGCTAATATTGACAAATAGGTACTATACAACTGTTTTGAAAAAGGTAGCATGATTATCTTGTTCACAGAGGAATGAGAAAGCTCTTTCTGGATGTGTCTCAGAACAAAAGACTGCTATTACCGAGCCTTAGACTGCAACACCCCTGGAAAAGATTGCCTATTATGTGGGGGGAAAAAAAAAAACCAAACCCTGAAGCCACATGCAGAGAACAGTGAAAAACCAATCCTCCTCTTCATAGCATCCTCTCCAGCCTACACTACAGGCTTGGCCTAGAAAAATTCCTCTTCTCCGCAGCAGATGAAAGGCTCCTCACGGTCCCAGCACAATGTGGCTGCTCGCTCACCACGCTCCTCTCCATATGGGAATGGTCCTGGCTTTAATTGACTGTCCTGGCTGGGATTATCGAGCATTTCCTTTGACAAAACTAAAAGGTAGGTTCTGTCTTCTCTGGTTCCTATCATGTATCACCTCCGACTCTGCCCCAGCAGTCAAAGGAAAGAGGGCAGACCACCGGAGGGCTGGGCTCAGCCAGCGCGCTGGGGAAGCGGGCAAGGAGCCGAACAGGCAAAACGCCTCTTCCCAAACAGATGGGATGGGCAGCGTCGGGAATGCAGCGAAGGCACGAGATCTTCCAGAGAGGCACTGTTCATCAACAACACAGAAAAAACATAGAAAACTCAGGACAAGTAATCAGATTCTGCCTATTTTTAGCATTAATTCCAGCACACTGAAATACAAGACTGAACCTGTATTCTTCTAAGAGCAGAGGTTAGAACACTCAGAACGACTCAAATTAAAAAAAAATTAATTTTGTAGAGTTTGAGAGAAAAAATTGGTATTACAAAAGGGGACTCTACTTCAATTTTAAAATCTTCCCCCCATGCAGGATTAGCAACAAATATACTGTGCAAGAGGATTCTTTTGATAGTATAATTTCAAGACTGCTGATTTAATATGATCCAATTTCCCTTTCGTTTTCAAAGTTAGAAGAAAAATGTGTATATTACATCCTCTGATCTTTTCACTTGTTCAGATCAATATGTGCAAGTCCTCACAAAAGGAAAATTCTCATCACAGCTGCTTCATAACTTAAATGAGAAAAATCACAAGTATGTATCTATAAAATCTGCAATGATGTGCAAAAGTGAAAAATTTTGAAACTAAATATCAAAGTGTGTGTTAAAGGCATGAAAGAAAACCTAAATCTTTCAATAGAGAAAAAGGTTTGAATTTTTACTTCTTGGGGAGTTTTGACCATGATTAGTTTGCATCTGTCACAACTGTCTAAACCAACAATTATTTCCTTTTGCTATTACATCAACAAAACAAGACACCATGATTTGGCCTACAGCAACATAACCACTGAAAGAAATTTTTGCTAGGGTTCAATTTGCATGATAAACTGTTGTTAACAGATACCATCTGTTTTTAAATTTAGTAAAAGGGCCCATATTATACAGCTCATTACAAATATTACTAACTCTTAGACAATGACTCTTGTAAAGTGTGTATTGTAGCTAATGAAGTAGAAAGCTTAAACAACAAATCATTTACAAGTTTTTGTACAGTATTTCTAATGGAGGGAGTTTATAATCAAAGGAAAGTGTAATCACTTATGTTAAGCAATCCATGGACCAAGTCAATGTAGCACAAACAGCCATTATGCAAAATTATGACATTAAAGGGAAAAAGACTATTGCAGACTTCGCATTTTACAGTATATGCTACACAGACTAGTAACTCTGAAAGAATTAAACAGGTAAGACCCCAGACTTCCAAAATAATATTTTTCCACCAAATATCAAAAGCATATTCAACCTGGACTGAGATTTGCTGCCCTGAATTAGACCTGACACTAGTAACAAAGGGGATTCTGTAATGGACATCGGCTCTTACAATACAGTGCATTAATGGGCATCATGGTGAACATAATCTGTCAGGAACAGTCACAATAAAGATGTTCTACTGATTAATGTTCCACTAGGTCTGTATTTAATAATTTATATAATTTGTATTAACTTTAAAATTGCCATCACTATGGTGGACAAGGAAAAAAACCACAAACAATTCAATATAATAATTTTACACAGGAAAACATTATACATTGCAATTAAAACTGTTAGGTTCATACAGGAGTAATTGTTCAAGATTTACAGAGATGAATTATTGTGAAACAAAGCTGCGCATTTAAACACCATAATAAAAGAATACTTCTAAGAGGTCATAAATACTTTATAAATTACATTAATATTGGTGTTTGGTATTATTGCATTTATTTTCTTATAAACTGTGTTTTTAAATATTATTCCCATAACAATATATGGTTCTATAAAATCAACAAACTTTAAAAATAATGACAGTATGTCCTATAAAAAATGTCTCCATTAGTTTTTCTATACTTTGAATCAAGAAAGAGAAATAGTAATGTTACAGTACTAAAAAATGGTCATTCCGCATTCATTCACCTAATCCTTGTTTTTATACAAAGAATATATCTAGAAAGCATTACACAGTGCGGTTCGCGGGTATTGGTCAAGAATATCCTATGCTATCCTATCAGGATGATTAATGAAGGCACCTTTTTCACAGAATGTCAGACTCTGCCTTTTTAACAACTGACCTTTCATAGAATACTACTGAACTCATAATTCCACTTTTGTTCAGTTTCTTATTAGTGGAGTTAAAATTAATACTTATGGGAATGATGGCTAAGGTGATGCACAGTAAATCTTAGAGCACATCAACCTTCTGCACCGACTACCAAAGGAATAGTACCTGCATTTGTCTAGTTCAATAGCATAAGTATTCTAGTAAAACTCTGTGTCCTTTTAAAAGACAAATTAGGTCAATATTCAACCCTCTTTCAAGTACAAAGCTGTACATATGGAGAAAGACTTTCAAAGTTCAGATATCCTTGTGAAATAGTTAATGCCTACTGTACATGGAGGGATTTTCCGTCCTGCTGCGCTGCTGGAAACTTCCAAGACGATGTGGACAATGCACAGCATAAAGCCGCCTGTAACCCATGTTCATCTGCAGGGAGACATTTTAGCCACCCATCCAGACAGCCTGGTAGCTACAGCCGCTCACTCCCCAGGACAGCCACGCACAGCTCCATATCCTAAAACCAATGTCCTCCAGCTGGGAGTAACAGCCCTCTGATGTGCCACTGCAAGGATTTTGAGCAAGTCACTGATGCCATGAAGATAATCCTGTTTTTGAAACCACTACACTGGAAAGTTGTCCGAGGTGAACAAAGGACCCGTTTCTTTGAAGTGTTTAATATCGAAATTGCTGTTATCAGACTTCTTGGGGAAGGTAACAACAGTGTAACACGATTTAAAAAAAACCTGCTGATTTACTAATACCCTAGAACACCAAAAAAGTAAAGCTGAATGAGCAAAGCCCCCGATGCCACACGCAAGTATCTAACACCACTGCAGTCATCCAGTGGTGTCCCACTCCCCCGCAGAGGACACCCCGGGTCTCCACCGATGTCCTCTCCCAGGAGGATCACCATCACCCACCATCCAGCCTTCCCAGCTCCATCACAAATGGCTGCACAAGCCAGGGCTGGTTTCCAGCTCCCCGAGACAGACCACTACTGTCACCTTCTCCTTCACTTCAATATCTCACCACTTCTCTCTCCCTGGAAATCAACGTCCCATTTCAGCTCCCCTGCGGTCTCCCAGTCATCTCCTCCACCGCGATGAAGATGAAAGATGATCGATGAAGGCTGACCACAGCCATCTCTCACTTATTGCTACCGACACACCTACGAAGCCCAGGATGGAGCCAGATGCGGGGATGGTTGCACTGCTCCAATCAAGCTGGAAAGTCCACAAAGAACAGAACAGGTACTGTATCAGGTACCAAAGCAATGCTGGCTGGATCAGGATTGTTCTGCCCAAGGAGATGCGATAGTGCTGCTTCATTTCTCAGGGCTCACGGACCATTTCCCTACCATGCTCTGCTCCCCGGCACAGCCAAACCCTGTATGCTTCTACAGCGAACAGAGCCAGAAATCCTGCTCACACCTCCCCGCGCTGCAGTCCAGAGGCGATTAACAAGAGGTAACTGCATGAAAGAACTGAGAAGACGCCTGAGCAAAAGCAGCTCAAACAAAATATGCTGGGATGTGTTTAGTTACAGGAGAAGAACAACATTAAAAAAGAGTAAGAGATTAAATCTTCAGTAAGGATATTCATTAACATAACTGGCTGTATTTTTATGTCTTTTAGAAACAATGGCATCAACTCCTTTTCCTCAGTTTTATACATTAACATTCCTAAACCCAGAAGCTATCAGGCTACAGACAGCTTGCTATCCTTGAAGACATTTTAAGATGATAAAGATGTGAAACTTTTTATTGGTACATGAAGATCAAAATACATGCTCTGGCAGCATTGTATCTGATGTCAAACACTTAAGACATCACACAACTGGCAGCAATTCTGTTGTAAAACATGCAATAATACAAGCAAACTGCAGCTTAATTTTTCTCTACGCGTTCATTCACATTCATGTGGAGTCCATTCACATTCATTATGAGAGAAGGCATCTGCATTATGGCTAAATACTGTATCTTGCAAACAGAACAGCGTTTGCACTGTTTCAACCCTTGCAAATCAAAGAGGCCAGGAGGATTTCACCCTAAATGAGGTTTTCTACAACAAAGCTAGAGGACATTGGACTGGATTTCAACCTCCCCTTAGAGCTCAGTATTTTTCATAAGGTCAACAGGGCTGTAATTTAACTGTTCCGTAACTGGAGACCTGAGACCTATGGAGATGTTCAGCTCCTCAGCAGAAAAACAGGTCCTATAATGCAACCTAATAAATGGACCATACTCCACTTTCTGAACAGCTTTCCTGATCCTTCCTCCAGCCATGCATTACACTAATAACTATAGCTTGAGAAACAAAAACCACACAAAACCAGAAGACTTTTTTGCTGGAATCAATTTTACTCCTATACCAAATGAAAAAAATATTTCCTTGCTCTTTCAGTTTTCAGAAACGCTATTGCATCAGGGAGGGATGGGTGTTTTTCCCTGCACAAGAACAAAATACATTTTAGAACTTTGTCGTGGTTGAACATTCAGAAGTTACAGAAGAAAAGAATCGTCTCTGAAAAGTATGAAAAATGTAACAAAATAGAGTCTTCCCATAAATTTTGAAAATGCAAGCTTGTGGATTCTAGCTCATAACTTGCCATACAGTAGTGGTAAAAAGGCCAAAGTTATGACCCTTCCATTGATTATGAAAAAGTAGCATCAAATGTTTACATTGCAGCATTTTCATAAGTTTTGTTCATAATTTAACATACTCTTCTACACTGAAAACATGCACACAAGCATATAATCTTGTAGAAAAACATCCAAATATGATGAGACAGCACAACCATACAAGTAACTGCAAACATTTCTTTCACCTGCTAGCCTAGAACAATCACAAACCATGAATTCTTCCAGCTAATTCCTGCTAAACAAGTCATAAGCCAAGAATCATATTTTGTTGTACATGCATTTTGGAACAAGAGAAAAAGTGGCAGGAAATCTGAGTTACACTGGGATACAGAAGAGAAATGAAAATCTTCTTCCTCCAGTTCTGAGGACAAGGAATCAGGGTCTGAGCCACTCTGATGTGCAGCATTAGGAGTTCACACACTATGAAAACTTACTGTTAGATACAATCGGGTATCTTTCCTTTAAATAAAACCACCAGTCCCACGTAAAACGCAGGAACCTGGAACCTCACACCGTACCTCTGATGTTATCTCTGTGTAACAGAAAGAAATGGTTAAGGTACAGGAACCTTAGTGGAAAGAGTGCTTCAGTAAATAGATTGCTCAAGACTTTTGTCAGCCCTATCCTGAAGGGAAAACACTAGGAATGTATAAGCACAGCAGATACAACAGCAAATATCTTTCGTTCTCGAGGGAATACAAGACAATAACTACAATGACACAGAATTTTTATGGACCAATTTCCAATGAAAGTGCAACAAGAAGTGCAGTTCCATAATTATCCCAGACTCAGGAACAAAGGAGACCATGTACAAGACAAGAAGGAGAGCTGCCAACAAGTTAATGAACCCCAACAAACCCAAGACGTACAGGATGAACACCACAGACGAAGCCCTCAATGTACATCTCCAACACTGGTGCTAAGCTCTCGGGCTGCTGCAGTACCAGCTTCCCAATGGTGGGGTGAGGGGAAAGGGGATTTCTATCAGCATTGCCAAAGACAGACCATCCTCTTCTTTCGAGAATCTCCTTAGATGAACAAATATAAAAGTATAACATTTATCAAGAAGGGATAACATTTCAATTTAAAAACAGCTCTTCAAGAGCCTTTGAAAGACTGCTGCTTGGTTCAGCTTGGCTCCAAGCCCCAGTCTCCAACTCCTCCCTGTGCAAGCAGCGAGGTAATCCAGAAAAACAGAGATGAGAGCGCTACTGGAGGGATCCGCTGCAACGCATTTCTTTAGCCGTGGATACTAAATATTTTGCAATCCCAACTAACCAACGCTGCTCCCCCTTTGTACAGTCACAAACATCATTACTGAAAAGGTCCACTGAAACAGTTCCATAGTTCTGTTCAACTGATGATCCCCTCCGTAGGCTGAAGCCTAATTCTGGGATTTCTGGTGGACATAAAAGTCGCTGCACCCTGTAACGCTGTCCACCCATGCACGGAGCGATGCTGCCACCCGCATTGTTCAACAAGGGTGTTGGGAATGCACTTTTCATCAGTATCTATTAAATAAACAAGGCAGTCATATGCTGGATTACTTAGCTAGAAGCAATGGCATGAAAGTTTCTTTTAAATGATGGAACAATATTTAAAAAAATACGATTATTTTAAAAATTCAATTCCTTACCAGTTGAAAAGTTTACTCAAGATGGAAAGTCAGTACTAAACAGGACTCCCAATTTAGAAGTGCTGGATGAATAAAAAAATATTTCCCAATTAACACACACAGATGTCTCTTCTGCAGTCCAAAACAAAGCAGACTTTTCAATTCTGCAAGTGCTACCCTGACAGAGCCTGTAGTTAAGTTGTGCAAGTTAGAGTTAAGCCTGGTCATAAATTATCCTAATTACTATGGATTTTTGATAACAAAGTGATAGACCTGAAAAAAAGCATTGAGTGAAGACAAAGTTACAATGTGAATTGAGACAAAGCAAAAAAGTAATACACAAAAGTGTCAGCATTGGTAGTATTTATTTCATTATTTCAGCAATGCTACTATTTAATAAATTAGTAAATACGCACTCATTCTGATAGTTCTTTTAAAGATTTCAATAAAACTAAGAATTAAGATGCAGCAAACTTTTGGAATGAATATCAATAAGCAAACTGATATAATCCAGAAATACTTTCAGTGATCCAAATTCTAAACCCAACCTGAAGCAGCCTTTCACTGCTGCCACTCCTGAACAAGTTACAAAAATCCAACAAAAAAACAAAACCGAATTTTTACTCCTAGCATGCTGGACTAAAAAAATCACTAAAAGTGACTGTTTAGGTAACACTGCTTTCAAAGCCAGAAATTTTAGTGTAGCCTATTGCAATTTTGTAGCCTATAAAAGAATTTAAGATTCTACATCCACATCATGGGGAAGCTAAGAGTGACTCATCTGAGATGTGAACACAGCACTATCAGCAAGTAGAAAGCATTATCAAGAATGTATATCCGAGCTACTTTTTGTTTTCCTTCAGCATCATTATACCTGGGGGTTGTTTTTTGGCCATTTGGCATCTTTTTACCGTGATTTATCGTTACTTCAGACAAAAGATTCTTTGTTCATTTTCAAATTACCTGCATGCACTGGAAATCATACATATCATGAATGTTTTTTTGTTCCTGTATGCTTTTGTTGCCTGCTTTTGTTATTGCTATAAGTTCTATGAAAAAGAATTTAAAAACGTATTTCCCAGAACAGACAGGAAGCGAGACATGCTATCACAACCCTGAGGATATCCTCTGTTTCACACTGAAACATAAATCTTAAAACCCAGAGGATATCTGCATAAATGAAGAGCATCTGGACAACCTCAGAGTCACAAGCAATATTACCCAGCACACAGAAAACTTCTGACCTACAGGAGTTGATAGGTGATCCCAACCATGACCAACAGAAATTGCAACCAACACCGGAGCAGAGTAAAACAGGGATCTGGTTTAACAGACAAGTACACAACCAGAGCAGCAAAAGCAGAAAAACTTCCCAAAATGTTCAAGTGCAGAAAGCCTTCAAAAACAAGCAACAAAACCCCCCCAAGGTTAGCTGTCCCTGCCATCACCAGCAGAAAAAAAAAAAAAAAAAAATCAAAGAAAATCAAACAGTTTCAAAGAATTCAAGTAGAGGTGGAGAGAGTCAAGACAGACTAAGGTGCTCTGTGTCAGGGAGATGGAAAGGGTGCGACCCAGAGATCAGGTCAGTGTGGACTTTCGAATTTCAGACATATAAACAGAAGACATTTTCCATATTCTTCAGGTGTTCATGTCAGCATTTAAAATTAGAACAAACTATTTTCAGAGGTGAAGAACATTCATGAGCTGTGAAGAATGACTACTTCCAAATTATTGAGGTATTACATTTCAAATTGCCTTAATATAAGCTGATTTATATTTATGACCAAGTCTCATAGTGTTTAAACTTTCAACAACTCCTCCCAAGTCAGATCATTGAACCTGAAGAGTTTAAAAAACGAAGGCAGGAAATATTCTCCATCCTCCTTCTCCCTTATATCCAGGCATCTACACACCAGGCTGTTCAGTGCAGTTATCCATCACAAGAGGCTTTCTAAAAGTTGTATTTTGGTCAGCACGGTTGTAGTTTATATATTAATCTACCGTAGCACCAGGTACGACAGGAGTTTTAGGTCTAATGCAACAACCATCAAAAACTTGGTGTAATTCCATATTGCTTTGTACATTAACAAATGCAACTGCTGCCTGATGGCCATACGTATTCCTAGTGAGCACCATGCTTTTTATGTTTAGCATGGACTGATCCACCCAGAAACACAACAGCCACTCTTTCACAGAGACTTATTCCCTTTGACAGCAACCTGTGATATAACCCTTACTTCACTTTTAGGAAAATTTAGACATTTCCTATTGAAGCATGAAGGACTATAAAAGCATCTATCTTATTAAAGTGGACTTTCAAGGCCTTTCAGTGAGAGTGACTTCAGTGCCACAGGTGGGTTAGGGCAAGACAAAAATAAACAGCTTGCCACTATCCGTTAAATAAGGACTTGCGAAGCGTTTCAGTGTCACGCTAGGGCAGAGTGCTGCTTGTGGAACAGGCTGTACCGCAGCTAAGCCACAGCCCCTATCCTGGACCTTTGCAGTACACGTGACAAACTTGAAAAATAAGCTAATCGCCCAGACTCGATGGTAAAAACCATCTGCGGAATCCTAAATTTTTGTAAGGTAGGCAGTCTAGCAACTTGGTTCTGCGCACGTGATGAGAAACATATCTAGCTGTCCAGTAGTATAGTTCAGTGAATGTGGCAAAAACTAGTCTTTTTGAATGTTTTCTTTCCAGCTCTGGAGAGGCTTTCCATCAGGAGTAGAAAGTGGTCACCATTTTTGCAGGTAAAACTCTGTTTAGTAAGCACTAGATGCCATTACTCATCACAGGAGCCAAGCTAACACCAAGCTAGGCAGTGTCTGCTCAGCATCTCCACGATAAGATATCCATGTGTGTGCACGTGTATGTATATTTTAAATCAGTGGCGGTGCTATATGCACCTGCATTGCAGTGCCCATGAGACAACAAACTCATCCACCCTCAAAGACTGCATAACACTGGTAAAGCATTGCCAGAAGCAGGATGCGCAGAGGAACTATGTTAACCGTCATCATCTGAACACAAGCAAAACCTAACTATGGAATGACCAAACCAAGGGTACATGCATCAATAAAGAAGTAGAGGAAAAACAAATGACAAGAAAACAATTGACTGGTAACAAAGCACAAAGTTTTTAACTTCATCTCATTACTTCTTGCTCTGAACTAGCACAAGCAGAAGAAAGGTCCTCTGCAATAGTCCAGTTTCACACTAGACAAACCTTACATCATAGATAAATCTATGCTATTATCAATTTCCTTAGGAAAACAAAATACCATTTAAAAAAATCTATTAGTATGAATGACAATTTACATACTAGTGGACTACAACAGTAAGCCCCTCAAATATCAAAATTAACTAAAGAAATCGATAGCTGTTCAAAAACTAATTTGATTAGCTGATCACCAGGATTTCACATTTGCTTTCTATGGTATAATACATTTACTCAGAAGTTTAGAAGCAATCAAGAAAAGCTTTTATCACCAGCAAGCACTCATTTTAATAAGCAGTGAGGAAATTGTGTGTATTTATCACTTGAAGGATTATATGCACTAAACAACCTTAAATTCTTCAAAAGCCAATAGGAACTTAGTTCTCTGCTATTTCTACTTAATCAGAATCTCTAAGATGGGCTGCTAGGGGTCTATCTACAAAATATCTATCCTTGGAATTATTCTTATTTAATCCTTTAATGAATAACTAAATGTTTTAAGGAATTCGGGAAGTTAGATTTAAAGACTATGTAGGAAGGCAACTACTGATAACACCAATGAAACCATCCTAACACTGAACAGATGGAACAGTTTGCATTTTTTCCTGGTGAAGAGATGATAATTCCTTTGACAATGAATTTAAAACTCAAATATTTTCTAAGATCGTTTTCAATAATCTGAGGAGGATGCAGTCCTGTTCAGCACTACTAGATTGACATTTCCTTCTTGCTCAATTTGCAAGGAGGTCTGCAAGATTAAAATAGGTTACCTTTGACTTCTTTCTGTGATTTCATTAAATCCAGCACAGTTCAAGGAACTGTGATAGCAACCAATATGGAACAAGAATTAAGGTCCTCTATCCTATGCTTATCCCAAACAAGCTGTGAATTTGGAAATGATTCAAAACAGAAATATTCCCAAACTATCATTTCATTAAACAAGAAAAATGAAGTGACACCATAATGAAGTAGTGCAAAAAAAAAATATCTAAACATAGCAAGGTAGTCTCTGTTCCTAAAACATTAAACTTAGTCAAGTGAAGTACATCAAAAATATACCAGGGATTTCTATAGATAAATTCTTAAAAAGCAAGCAGAATAACTAAGCTGTTGGAAGTTTTATTATTGTTTTGTTTAAACCAAGGTACTACAGAAGACACAAGGCAGGCTACACACACAAACCAGCGGAAGAAGGGACAGTGATAGTTCCCAGTTTCTGCCCTTCTACATACTTCCATGAGACACACTGATGTATCATCACCCAAGAAATACCCCTTGATGTGAATCTTTAGAACAACCTGCTTATACAAACATGTTGTTTATGCAGCACTGCTCTCCCATGACATGCTTCTATACTGTGCATTTTGAGTCTTGTATTTACTTTAGCAACTTTGAAGTGAGTATCTGTCATGACCAAAAGTGGACTTCCACTGCCCTGGGCACTGATCATCTCATATATGTTGCTTCATACTCCATTTTCATTTAATAGGAAACAAACCACACTGATTAAAATCCATTTCTTTTACAGATTTTAAGAAAGGAACTGCAAAGCTGGCCTGTTGTGTGTTAATGCTCCCAGGATTTGGGGACAACATATCTTTGAAAGCAAAGCTCCAAGTCATATTTTGTGTAAACATTCTTTCTTACATTTTGTTTGTTCCAAGGTGTCTTAATGCAATCATAGGCTGCCAGGATAATCCTGGTGAGAAGGGACCTGAGGAGGGCTCCAGTCCAACCCATCCTCCCCAGGCTGGGCTGACAGAGGCAGCAAGAGCCTCTTCCTTACGTGGGTCCATTGTCACTTGGCACCTGGTGGTGAGGGACCAACTGTCCCCACAGTTGGGCCGGATCAACGCATGCAGGAGCTGCGTCTTTTCCTTGCTCAACCTTTGATCACCAACACAGCAGCAGAAACTCTTCTTACTGCCTTTCACGTTCCTTTCAATTTCTAATTCCAGCTGAGGTTTCACTTTGACATCATCCCTACAAACCTGGGCAGTGTTTCCAAAATCTTTCTTTGTATCTTGTCCCTTCCCACCCTCAGGCACTGCCTTTTGGCAGTGGAGCTCCTCCATGCCCTCCCTGCCTTGCCAAGTGGTCTCCTGACAAGCTGTATCCCCAAGTACAGGGATGGACCATTCTTGAGCACAAGGATGCTGCCCTGGAGGGTCCAACAGCTTTTCTGAACATCTGCACTTCCCAGCTGCCCTCCCATGGGAGGCCACCGACCAGCTTCCCAAAAATTTGCTTTCCTAAAACCCAGAGCCTGCACAATGCTTCTCTCCTTCCTCAATCCTGGAGGATCCAGCAGCAGTGTCTCACAGTCCAGCCAAAGCTGCCACCAACCCCACATCCCCAGACTCTTCCTCAGTAGCGGGCAGCAGATCTCCCTGTGCACCATCCTTGGCTCACCCATCCAGGGCCATGCATCAAAAGAGTGCCCTTGATGTCCTCCAGAAAGCATCCTGAGCTTGAATCTGACCATGTTGCCTTTTCAGGAGATACCAGGGAGGCTGAAGTCCCCCATGAGAACAGGGTTCTGTGATTTGGAGACTGACTCCAGTTGTTTAAAGGTGTCTTCCACTGTTCATAGCAAACTCCCACCCCACTCTTGGTGGCCTCTAACACATAATGCCAGTGGCATGGAGGAGCCCAGTTGTTGCCTACTAATTGATGCTTTTTGCTAACTGCTTATCACACACTTAAGACTTTAAAACTTTCAGAAAGATTTATAAGAACTACATGGGACCACTCAGTCCCTCCCATTGAAGCAACAGTTCCCAGATTTCAGTGGAACTTGGACTTAAGTCCACATAAGTTAGACACTTAGATTTAACCATCAGAAAGCATATGGAGTTTAAGTCACCATGTTTCTAGGAATGGCTCTGTACCCAGAGATACTGACAGCAAAAGTTAAAACCAGAAGCTCGAGGCTTTTAGAAGAAGCCTGAGGTCTGGGATGTACAGCAGTGCCCCGATGGACTCTCCAGCCTTCCTGGCTGATGTAGCATCAGCCACCACAAAGCAGCCGCTGCTGCATCCCAGGGCAAGGTACTTCACATCACTGCTAGGAGCACTACTGATCAGAATTGTAAAATTCTGATGCAAAATGAGAATAAGATGAGATGTGATATGGAAACCAGTACTAAATGTTTAATATGATCAGCAATTCACAATTATTTAAGTGTCTTTTTCTGGATAAGTTTTTCCACTGCATGATCTTAGTGAGAAGATAATATGAGATGCTGCTTTTGAATAAGTTATACATTTCCCTTGCTTTACTTGAACATAACAATGCCACCATTATTAATATTTTTACTCTACAAAACAGCACTAGCCTTCCAAAGAAAAAGTCCTTGACCAAAATATCAGAGGATATTAAACTGAGAAGTGATCTACTGATGCAAATCATTAAATCTATTTGCATTTGCTTACTGAACCCTAACACAGAAATTAAACTACATAGTGTGGGAAAAAGAGCTGGTTTTGCATGGTTAAAAGGAGACATCTTGGAAGATCCAAGCTCTATGTCATTAATTTTCCTTCTTCCCCTCATTAACAAGTAAAATGTTTTCACTGCTTGAAAAGTTTTAATAAATAGGAAAAAGCAGGGCAGCTGACATAAGTTTTTAATGTAATATACAAGAGCTTTTAATATTTTTACATATATTAATGTAAAAGCTAAAAATAAATGTTAAAAGGTTACATTTGTGAAGAAAGAAAAATGGCATTTACAGTTACAGGATAAGGTTTTAGAATTTAACTCTTTCTCTTCCAGCATGGTGTTCTGAAGATCATTTGCCATTTAACTGAAAATCAATATAATTGCAAAGGTGAGCTATTGCAGAAGCAGCATGTGGGTTAAGGACACATATTGCCTCACAGCTCTGCACTCCAGGATGATTTACTGTGCTTTGTCCTACCAAGTCTTAAATTCCTTTTATAGAAGGAATTAAGGTAGGCATTTTAAGAACAGCTATAATTAGCACAAGCATTGGTAGTATGTGATCTTTGTGAATTTTACTGCAAATGCATGAGACCAGCTACTGCAGCTTCCACCTCCAGCTAGAGCTGGGCAAAGCCACCCAACAGCAGATAAACCCAAACAATCCTGGTATTTCTCAAACACCGTACATTGTTCTGATCATAGCATTTGCATAGTCAAGGCTCTTCAGGTAGATGTCACAGACACTTCTCAGCAAAACACTTCTCGTAATTCAATTCTCTCACTTAGGGAGAGCTGCAAGAAGGGTTCCTATTAACCAGATGGGCATCTGTACTTACACCCCACTGTCTAATCTCAAAACAGCTCTGGGGCTTTAAATTATTCTCAGCATTATCTGTCTACATACCTAGATTTTTTCTGGAGGACCAGAGAAACCTGGGAAGAAAACCAAGATGAAGAGTTGCAATATTTAAGAATACCCACTAATTCTGGCACGTAATAGAAACATAATCCATGTCATTATGCAGCCCATTTTCCCATTTTATAACAAGGATTTGCAATGGAAAAATGCTCCACTGCATTAATCTACCTCTGGCACGAGAAGTGGAAAGGTTCCACTCATGGCCTGAATTGCAGAAGAGTTAGTAAAGATACACCAGGCATAGTATCTGTGGCATAGTATAGGGCAGGGTGTCAGGAAAAGATTTCTTTCCTAAGAAATTTCTTGAAGAAATGATGCTGCATAGACAAATTCTCACACTCCTCTTTGGCGAAATTATTTTTCAGCACTATTACAGCTCTACATCTTCTGCACTAGAAATAAACCCATCATACTTGTGGTATTTTCAAGTGGGTGTCTGCACAAGTTATATTATCTAATACAGTTTGTTGTTATTTTGCCATTTTAAAATATCACCACTGTAAAATGCGATCACTGGGTTGTTATAACATTTCTTGCTTTAGAAGTCTTGGCCAACCATCGAGGTTTACAAACACACCAGTCGAGCACCAAAGCTTTTTGCTCTTCTGCACACTGAAGTAGGGCTTTTAGCATTTTGACATGGCATTGTCTACATTAACAAAGGTTTTAAAACATCAGATTAGTACCATGTATAACTGCCCAATAGCAACCTGGATTTTTATGTTGTGAGTTTGTTTGGTTGGTTTTGGGGGGTTTTTTTGTTGTTTTTGTTTGTTTTCCACAGAGATCCCTCAAAGGCTTCTCTGCCTAGATTTCTAGACAAAAATGCAACTGAAGACTTGCAAAAACCACTCCTATTTGAATCCTGTAATACTGCCTTTGACAGATGAATAGAAATGCAGCAGTGATGTCAGGAAAAATAACACATCTAAAGTATAGTATTGATTAGAGTGGAGTTGCTCAAGATTCACTTCAGTTTAAGTGAGAGAGGAATGTGGGTTTTGCCAATCATGCAAAATAAAATCCACCATCCACACCTTACAGTAAAACTTCTCCAGCAAACCATTTCTAAAAACATACAAAACTACATATTTGAGCTGTACTATGTGTAAGGCTTTGACAAAATCTAAACTTTCCACATGTTTTTAGAGTTTAAGTTTTTGAAAGACTATTTCCAATAAAAAGTTTTCTTATCTTGATGCAGCATAAACAATCTGTAGCATCTCCACAAGAAACTATGAAAAAACCTAGCCCAGTTTATTTTTAATAAAAGGAGGACTATGCTATATAATAACTCTTCCTGCCACATCCATTGAATCTGCTGAAATAAAGATTGATGCCTGGATATTTGTAGACACTTCTACCAGAGAAGGTAATATTTCTTTTTTTCTTTCCCTTTTTTTTAAATATACCACCTTCCTGTTATTTTGTAGTAATTTGAAGTAACAAGCATCATCTTCCCATTACCCACGCATCTGCATGTTTTGTTTCCAAGACAAGCGGCAGAAAACTCAACAAGATTTGTGAGAGCTTAGTGCCACAAGTTAAAAGATACTCAGAAATTAAAGGGTTAGAAAGAGAAATATGTGTAAGACTGACCTTCTCCTTTTGGTGACTGTTCTACATAGGCACCCAAAACACGCTTTCAGTTTACTCATCAATATGAAAATCAGCATTGTCAGGATTGTGAGGGGATAAAACACAAGAGAAGCAGCCTAAAGCCCAGACCACATGTGTACTGCTGCACTGCCTCACATGCACAGCGTTCCCCCCATTTTCAAGGGAACTAAACATCTAAAATTCTGCATGGATTTTGCCCCACACATTGAACAAGCATCACCCCAGCACGACCAGGTGCTCTGCAAGCCAGCTAAAGTAACACTTGGAAGCTTTTGAGAACAAGGTACTACAGAAGCAAAGAACACGTGGAGCAGTCCAAGCCCTTCACCCAGCCACTACCGAAGGACTTAATACGCTCAGACTTGCATCAAATGCAGACTGTATCTCAAACCTAATCTGTTTATATTAACACCTACAAAAGATCCATCTAATGAACCATTTTCCAGTCACTGTAAACAGTAATTAAATACATTAAACTATAAAAAAAAGGAAAGTGCCATGCAAAACATACTTTGATCATTGATAAGTGCCATCAGCTTGGATGATTATGGTATTTACACGAGTAAAGTGCTCTGTTTTAGCTGGCAGGAAAGTGATGCATCTGGACTTGTCCACAGTCAGTCAGTGTTTTAACATCTTCCCCTATGGGAGCAGGAGTACCACCTTACAGAAGACAAACACTGCTACAGCACTTGTTAAGAAAACCAACCTAAAATAAACACAATTTGCGAAAAACTAGAGAGATGTTGAATTTTATTAACATTATTACTCATAAGGTCTATAACCTGCATGCAGACCATAGGATGACTCCATATGGACAGTGGTCTTGGTCTTTGAAATAACCAGCAATACAGCTTTACTTATCCAAGAATAATGGTTATAAATACAGTTGCCCATCTTGGATGGCACAAACGTCAGGCTCTGCAGAAGGAACAGAACCCAGTTGTTTGGTTCCACCAGATACACCACATCTTTCCTCAACAAATGACCTGGAGTCTATAGAGTGTATGCTACCAGTAGCTTAAGTTTCAAACAGGTCTCTAGGACACCTTTCCCCTCCCTGCTCCCACTCTACATTCAGAGATCATCCCACAACCATTAACTTCTTTACTGCAAATATATACTTTGTCTCATTCAGGTTTTATCCCATACCATTTTAATTAGAAAATCTCCACTGTAACAATAATTTTAAGGAAGATCTGAACAGGGAAGAGCAGCACCTCTTCCAAGCTACATTGCCAATAACCCTCTATTCACGTAAGTCACATCAGATGTTCACAGTAAACCAGAAATCTATTCAAAGCAGCTAAGCAGGGTAGTTGCATACCTACCTCCTTCAGTCGGTTTTTAGTATGCCCCTGAGCTCCACTAAGTTTCTTAGCCTTGGCTGATGCTTATTGGAAAAATAGGAGGAGTGGCACTCTCCCAAATGCCTCCCACTTGTGGCATCAAAGTGAGATATCACTCACAGTAAATTTTACAGTATGAGGAATGAAACAGTTAGCAAAGTTGACATTTAAACCATCATCACTGGCTATGATTAAATACCTCAGAGATGAACCGAGTGGTTCACACCTCTCCAAGTTATTGTTCTAGGCTCTTATCAGACTCCCATACACTGCTGCATCCGCTGCGTTTTCACACACTTGAGATTTTCTTTGAATCTGTAATAGCTGGAAACCTGGTTAAACTGAGATTCTGGAGAGTTTCTGATAATGTTAAACTGGCAGAGAGAGAGTGACTGAAACCCTGGCGAACTTCTTGAACTGCAGATTCACCCTTAAAAGGTTTAGGCAGATTAATAATACAAGAATGGCCAAACTGGCTCCTTGTTCCTCCTTCTCTGATCTCTCTCAGTAAGGTGTAGGGAAATGAAACACTATAAAGAAAATTGCAAATAACCTGCAAGAAATACAGAGGGCAGATAGGATCACACTGCTTCCAAAAGAATCACTCTTCTGAAAATAGCGTAAAGGGAAGTCTGGGGTATTCCTACACCACCAGGAAAACGCACACTTTGACCATACAAGCAATGGCAAAGCAAGTCAACCAGCCCAACCTCAGTTCTCAGAAACATGCACAAAATGCCAAAAACTCCTCTGCAGCCTCCCAAATTCAAGTTCGCATCCATACCGACAAACACCCAGTTCCCCAAGTGTATGGAGGGGGAGCAGACCACCTGCACACGTTGCCTCCTGCACCCCAGCAGCCCCCGGGCTGGAGGAGCAGGAGACCAGCGGCGAGGGGGTGGCTGTCCCCACATCATCCGCATCTTGCCCCAGCACTGGGCCCATCCAAGGATGGCAGCAACAGACCCCAGCCAGCTCAGCTAAGCTTTTAAGTGGAAAAAAGTCAACAACTTCTCACAGTGGCATCCTTAAGTCCCACGGTGGATGTCAATATTAGCATAATCTGGAATCTGTGCCCACTAATCAGAAGGCAAGTTTAACTTTCATTTCACATGCATGCTCATCAGTACGCAGCAATGAGTTGCACTGTTCATGACCCTGAGCCCAGCAGGACAGGATTTTCCAACCACACACTGGAAGCCGTTTCAGTTTACCTCAAGGCATGTTATACTACTGCCCTTTCTTTTACTAAAATCCTCCAGTTGCCACCGTATTTCACTGCATTAGCACATCTGCTAGCTACATAACCCGTGCTGCACATTGACTGTGCAGGGAGATGGGAACCCTGGGGTGATTTTCCTGAAGGAAAAGGGAATTCCTGAGCGAATTTGGATTTTTGCAACACAGGGAAAAACTGTTGCCTGCTGCCATCCCAACTACCAAGTCAACATCCCCATGTTTCCAAAGTATCTTCTGCTGTAAATATTTAGCACAGGAAAATACAAGCATGGTTTCTGTTACTGTTAACAGAAGTCACAAGTGTGACTCCCTACTCACCATGTGGATAATTTACCCCTCCAGCTCAGGAGTAAGACAAGGCTTCTCAAAACAGAGTTGTCCCAGGGTGGGAACACCACAGATGACAGCGAAATAACAAAGAAAACTAATTCCGAAACTTCAAAGCTGCTAAAGACACTTAGAAGGAAAATAGCAGTAAAAAAAAGTTTTTCTTTTGGACTTGAGCAGAGTTAACTTGCAATATTTCAGGCAGGAATACTGGACGAAAGAGAAGCCTTAGTTTTGATCAAGAAGGCTATACTTGTATACACTGAAAGCAAAACTACAATGGCTGATACAGTAGTAAAATATATATACCCTCTCTATATATACCTTTAGTTCTTTTTTTGCAAATATGAACTGTGAAGCTGGAGTTCTTAGACAAATTTATAAATTCAAGCTTCATCTTCAATATACTTTTTGCCCCACTTTACAGCGCTGAAGAAATACACACCAATTGTTTCAGAAAACCCAATGTACAGATCTCCAAACAGCTTGTGAGCCCAGTGCGTGCACCTCCTTATAATGCTGTGCATAGGTTAAAACTACTGCAGCCTCCATCGTACAGCATATGGGTATCAAACACAGAGAATTTCATTATTCCAAAGCTAATCTGATACGGATATCATCTATTCTGGCCCTAACTTCAGCACTTTATTAATTGACAATGCCAACCTGAATGACAAATGAACAAGTCAATCCACAATTTAAATACTAAACCAGAAATAGGTGATTTCAAGTTACTGATTTAAGTTAGCCAATTGTTAGCACTGCGTTTAGATTGCAAAATGGTTAGAAACAATCTTAGCACTCAGTAAATTAAAACTTTCACAATCATATTTAGCTGAAATTCCTCATATATATAGGTGAAGTTTTATTTTATGTATATATACACATACATTTAAAAAGCTTGAATAATAGTTCCTCCTCTCCAAACAGAAACCATTACACTGTGACGTGTCTTGACTTTTAAACTCTACCAGCTTCACAAGGAGAAGAATAACCTTAGGTTATTACAATTAGTTTAATCTCATTAATAGATCAATTTCTTTCAAGCATACCAAAAACTGAATTTTACTTTGTTGCTTCTCCTTTTAGTCTACATTATAGTCTGTGTTCTTAAGTTTTAAGGAGAGCCATCACGGAATAGGCTGTAATCTCAGGTGATTAATTGCACAGCATTTTACAAGCTGTAAAATAGAGCAAGATTTCCACAAACCGATTATGCCATTAAGCAGGCACTCTTATCAGATTTTTCTGCAACTAGCAGGTTTGTCTGATGATTGCAAGTCTTATGCATTTATATATTTCAAAGGTTTACTTATTTTTGTTGTTAAAAAAACCTAAAATCTATATTGATTGTTACATGCAATTCTACATGAAAAGTCCCAAGCACCGTGGAGCAGAATACCAATATTTATTACTAGACTTGCGCTCATTATGGTTCTCTCTGACAGGGGTCCATTAAAATCAATTTTTATGTTTCTTGTGTTTTTTTTTCTACCCAATGTTCTTACCATAGTGTTTATTAGCCAGTTAGGAGAAACACTGGGCACTGTTTTGTTTTTATTTTATTCTGTCGAAAATAATGAGGCCAGATTTAACAACTATTCACTAGCGATGAGTAGAAGAGATTAAATGTTATACTTCAGCACAAACATTTACAGATGGCTTTAAAATTTTTAGAACTTTATCATCAGTAAAGACAAAAGCAAGTCCCACCTTCCACCTCTTTTTCAGATTTAAATTCTTAAAGTAATTGTAAGAATATTCTGCTTACCATTAACTTCTGAAACACTCCTGAGTAATATTCCACCTATAATATAACAATTTTTGCATATAAATCATGCAATCTGCTAAGTTAAGTGTTATCAAGATGCCACTAAAGCCTCAACACCTCTGTGAGGCTGGGAAATTAAGTTAGCTCACCACTGAGAAAACTGAAAGACCAAGATCAGATAAAAATTAAGAATCTGGAAAAGGATCTAGACTGCCTGATGTCTGCCTGAAGAACAAGATCATGAGATCCTTCTTCCAACAGCCAACCTGGCCATGGTACACAAGTAAATGGCAGCCCCCATAAACAAGCTGTCCTTACAAACGGGACAGACCTTGCCTCGCAGCAAGGCTCCCTCAACGAGGGGGGTGACCCACAGTTTGTGAGTATTAGCATCTTTCATTTGTGCAGGCAGAGGTGAGGAACAAAGTACTCAGAGCTTTTGGGGACACATGAGTCATTTCCTGGAAAAGGGTCTGTGTGCCTGAAAGATCGATTTCTCTACCCTGCCTCCCCACCACCACTTGCTCTGAAAGTATTTACTGTCCCTAAAAATTTTGTTCAAAAAGAAAAGGCAAGCCATCAAATGAAACATTTGAAACCTCAACATTAAAGATAAGTCAAACACAGACCCTTGCTCTTACCTCTCCAGAACTGCTACACAAACACACCCAGTATAACACCACCTCCCCATTCACCTTTTTGGTCTCTACTAATTAAGAGCCTGTAATTATTTCCTTCCAATAATCTGCCATTTCACTATGAGCCTGTATTTTTTAGTACCACAACTTCACACCTGTTTTTATCTTCAGCTTTTATTTTCATGCAATTCGTTTTATGTCTAGCATTATAAAGAACATGCAATTTCTCGTATTCATTAGCTTCGAGAGCCCACAGACCTTTTTCTTACTATTCTTCCACCCACTCACTGACATTTCCTCTTCTCAAGGGTGAAGAGTCCTCATCTGCTTAGTTGTTCTTCAGGCAGACACTGCTCTACAGCAAAGGCAAGCTTCAGCCTTATCCTAAATACTGCTTTATTGCATTCCTCATCAACAGAAATCCAGTACTGAAATCAGCATATGAAGAAACTGAAGTACTTATTTCCATATCACTGGAGTTGGCAAAACTGTCAAATCTAGAGGCTTGAGAGTTTTCGTATTAGAGGCAAAAACATTTCAAACCAGAATACACATTATGCTTCACATTCCTGATTAATTTTACACACACTTAAATTACAAGGATAATAAAATAAGAAAACAGAAAAGGGGAAACCCCACAAATCCATGAAGAATTTCAGAAGTGAAAAGCAGGGGAACAAAAAACAACATGAAGAGAAGGAAGCCAAACCTGGTTGAGTCTTGTCAGGAAACGCTCTGCTGTCATGGACTGTGGCAAAGGCTGCAATTTTATTACCAAAAACCGTTGAAGAGACAGACCAACCTTAATAAGTAGCATTCATTTTGGCAGAGGAATTTGGCAAAGAAATTTGGCATGTAGTAGTTTTGAAAGAATTCAGTGCTTCTAAAAATGTCACTCAGCATTTCCTCACAAATAAGGGAAAAGCAAACCAATGATCTGAACAGGACAGATGCACTTTAGCAGATCGAACAGCACTTATATTCAACAGTAAAATATACTAATACCTCTTCAATCAGTTCTATATTTGGGACATCATCTCCACTGCCATGTATATCGTCTGTTCTGAACTCCAGAATACATTACAGATAGGCAAAACCAACCAAAGCTCTCAAGTAGTATGCAGTAATTAAAGCAATTATTCAATACTAGGGTTCTGCCTGTTGGAACACATATATCTAGATACAGGCCTGCAAAATTTGCAAAATATGCATGAAGGTCTTAATCCTCAGTGACAGATTTACATGTGTCCCCAGAATTAGGGGGCAGGATGTACTTTCAAAACCTGTGTTAAAAATACTTGTATTTTAGAACATTTCTTGGTTAATATTGATGCAGCAGAGTGAAACACATTTTGGAGCTGCCATTCCTTAAAGGTACTGGAGGCTGGTTTTGCCTCTCAAAGGATCAAGTACTGTGTTCCCAAGCACGCATAGTCGTGTCTTAGATCCTCTGCGCAATCTCTTTCCTTCACCACATACATAAACCTAGGATCAATAGGACATGAACTTACCCACTTGGCAGCACGCTCATTTTTGGAAGTTTTATTTCATGTAAGCCTGTTTCACACCCAGATATCTTGAGTTTTCCCACAGGACTAAGCAGAACCGCATGTTTCTCCTCGCACTGAGATTCTCCCTCTTTGGAAGACACCTGTTCATGAAAACAAACTCCTCTTTAATTGCATGCATTCTCACCAAGGACCATTCATCTCAAGATATTTTGAGTAGTTTTCAAAAGTAATTTTAAAAAAAGCAAGAAAACAGCATATTTCAAGTTTCCTCAACTATGACTTTTACTTTCAAAACTCCAATGTAAAATGATCCATCCTAAGTCAGCATCTAAATCAAAGTCTCAAAAACCAGTTAACTAGCAGAACAGTGACTTTTGTAAAAATCCCAAGTAATAGCAGTTTCATGGTTGGTTTATCAGCTAATATTCGATGTGTTGTGATTTCAAAAGGATTACTGTGACAACAACGTATATTCACTGGTTTAGAGCAGCAGTGTTATACAAATAACTCCTGGAACACAAATAGAATGTGTCTGCTGGAAAAATATATAAAAAAAATCAATCATTCCTTAGTAAAAGAAACATTTTTTTATTCCCATTGTTACTAGTCTGGTTTTACAATTACTGATAGGATGTAGCTGGAAACAGATGCCAAGCATTTCTCAATATTGTACAAGACCAACAATAACATACTTGTCAAATTCATCTTGGCTAAAAAACCCAGTGTGACTCAGTAGATGTTTGGGCTGTATTTACAGTTTGGTTTGTACAATCATTAGGAGAGAAACAGGACAGAACACCACAAGTATGTCCACTGCAGTCACCCAGACACCAAACCATAGGTTCCAACCACATCACCATCGGTGCTGTACAACCAGGACAAAAAACCTTTGCTCCAAAGAGCTAAATTCAAGTGAAACTGGACAAAAAAAGTGAACAGAACAAAGAAACCCAAGAAATTGTAAGGCAGCACAAGCTAACTCAATCAACAAACCTCCTGGTTATACTGAGAGACCAACAAGGTTTCTTGGTTTTTTTTCAAGTACTCAGACCATACGGCTACCTTGCAGTTTGCTTTACACCTGAAAAATTTGCTTGTTACTGCAATATTCAGAACCAACAGCCTCCACAGACAACTGCACAAATTTATTTTCCCAGTATTTACCCAAGTTTACAGTCTACCCCAAAGCTCTCTGAAGTCCACCCCACCTATGACACCTGTGTCTGCCTACAGCAAGGGAGATGATGCTGAAAACCCAAAGAAGTATCAGATGAAATGCAGAAGTGATTAAGAAAGTGGGAAACTGATTGAAGAGCACAACAACAGACTAGGGGTGCATCAGGAGACAGGAAAAATCTATGCATGACGACTTAGAGCTGACCACTGCTTGCAGCTATACAAAATTTTTTATTTTTTCAAAGTAAAAGAATTTCTTTTTAAATCCCATTATTAAGTGCTACATAATGAAGTCACATCTGCAAGTAATATAATCAGTGTGAAGTGAGGATTAAAAAAACCCCAAACAAGTAGACATTTTTGCCCACGAGGGCAAAAGTAAACCTAAACCTCTGAATTTTGGGAAGCACTTAAGCAATTCCTCAGTTACAGACACATAGCAACCAGCGCAAAGTTACCCAGCTTAGAGAAGTTCTGTGCAATGTGCTGGGCTTGAACTGCAGGTTTCTAGTGGTTTATTTAGCTTGACTACAATCCAAATCAGCTTTTTGCTAAATAATCAAATGTTTGCTGGTGTTACAAAGAAACTCTCCTTTTCAACAAACTTTTTCCTTGTTCCTTCTCCCTCTTCAAGGAGAGGACACGGGTGAACTTTTTTTGGAGCAGCACCTCACTGCAGACATCTTAGTAAAACATAAAAGTTTACATATGTGGAAAACCAGTATACATTCTTCATTTTTATTTGTGTGACAGCCCTAAACTAGATGCACTGAACCTCATACCATGTACTCCATGAATATAACAACTTAGTGATAAGAGGACAGCTTTTTCATTATAACAAAACACAGGATGCAGCGAGTAACAGAAAACTATAAATAACCCTATGAGTTCACACCAAGTTGAACTAAGCTTTATAGATGAAAACCTTGAGTGAGTACAACTAGTATTTTCAGTCTTGTTTGTCATAAGCATTGGGCAGCAATATTTAGAAGGTTTATTTTTATAAAAGAATGAAACTGCATGACATATATCCACATACATATGCGATTGGGTTGGGAGCCTCAGAGACGAAGGTCACCATACAGATGTACAATGCGTGCTACCCTCTGTCCAGACACTAATGTGCCTTTTCACTATTTACCTACAGCTACTGAGATGAGCCAGAGAAGATCAAGGTAACAATATGTTCCTGCAGGCAATGCTATTTTAAAATAAAGTGAAATTTTATTCAAGATTTAAGTTGCAACAGTTTTCAGATACAAGTAAACAGCCTTTAAACTTGGCCAGCTGAAATGACCAAATGCTTAGACATCACTTACTGCAGACTGGTGAACACTGAAAACCTGATCCTGCCCATATCCTTCCAACACAGGCACAATTTGCTCAACACCATCTTCCCCACAGTGCCCTTGTTGAAGCTGTGAACTAGAAATGAATGGCAGCTTAAAGCAAAAATCTAATAAATCCAAATAAACTGCCTTCCGCCTTTTTTCTCCAGCTTACGTAAATGAACCATTTGAGGAATTTTGATCAGGTACTGCACAAACTCCACCTTCACTCTCCCTTTCCACTGTAAAACCTACAAAACTGTGTCAAAATCTCTCATAATGTTGATATTCATTAGGTAGGAAAAAATAGGACTTGTACAGAGGAAACTTCTCCTGCCATCCTCTGTGAGTCTTGCTACAGAAATAAAAATGTAGGTACAGCATATGTAAGCCTACATCTCAATAGACTGCTAAATGCTCTATAGAAAATTGGAAGACTGTTGTTAGCCAATGGAATTAAGTCCTTTTTGGCATTAATAATAGATGAGACTCAAAAGGTTTTCACAGTGGAAGATTTATCAGTAAGAATATTAGCATGATTTATGAGTTAATGTCCTGTACAGAGGAGCCTCATTTTCCAGGCATGCTCCCATGACTTTGCAACAGCACGTGCCTCGGTGGCACCACACTCCTCCGAAGGGCGAAGGTCCCCTCAATTACACATCAACTCCACTGAACACCACTAGGAAAGAGAGATGTGCCACTCAAATTGCTTTCCTAGGGTTCAGATGCTAAGGATGCACAACAGCAGCGAGTTTTATCTCCTAAACGAGGTGCCATGAACCCAAAAGCCAACATTAGCTTGATGACTTGCATATAAGGATCTTAACCTCTTATGCTTTCCAATGTAATTCAGTTTAACAGCCTTGCTGCAGCCAAGGTTTTCAGTACTGAAACATACCTCCCATTTGATTAAATACAGATTTTATTTAAATTTGCATTAATGGTCTTTCACATTACAGCAAATAATTCAAAATTACTTTCTATGTTCTACTGCTCCTACACCCCCCAAAAATTCCATTGTAGTTTGGTCTGAGACCCTAGAATCCAATTCATATCCATAATGGAGAATGCATAAATAAAAAATGCAGAGAAATCTTGAGGATCAACAAGGTTCAAGAAAATCCATAGCAAATTGTTTCCATGCTTCATGTTCTCCCAAGAGGTTTGTATTTTCCAGAAGACAAGTCAAGAGAGCAAACCTCACAGTATTTCCTGCGCTTCAGCACCATGCCCCAAATCACTGTTATGGAATTGAAGGGGAGAAAGAATGCAAAATATCTTCATGAACATCACTTCCAACTTTTCCTGTGTTCTCCTCAAAGATTTCACAGCGCATCTGTACATGTTAAAACCCTAGAGACCGCAGATTTCCACTGGAAAAAATACAACAGTACTGCCTGTGGATGTGTTTGTACCCACCCCAAGTGTTCAGCCCTCAGGACATCAGAAATTGTCTTAACAGAAGTTCCACAGAAGGCTGTGGTCAAAGAGACCAAAGATGCCACCTTTCCATGCATTTTCCCTTCAGTATTATTGAGCACATGAATCCTTCCCATCAGGAAGGAGCCAGAGCCCTATCTCTGATGGATCTCCCTCTACAGGGTTTTCTATTTCCTTCACTCTGCTTCAGCAACAATATAAACCTACCATGCCATATCAAAATATTAATGATAATCCCCTCTGCCACCACCTGCATCTGATTTAACAGGGTATTTCCATTAGGCTATAGCATGTGGCTGAACATCAAATGGAAGTCCTCATTTTTTTTTTACTTGACTATTTCTGAGAATCAAGGCAAAAATAACATTCAACTGCTGCTAAACCTAAAGTGTCTTTGCCCATACTGCAATTTTATTTTTTTAAACCAAGAGAGTCCAAGTGCATTAATCAGGGCGGTGTCACAGCTGCCTGCAAGAAATGGGTCTCTTGATCCTTTCAGATTAACAGAAAGTGTTAATTGCTGAGCTACCTGATAATGTAAATATAACCAACAGGATGAAATTGCAATACAATTCCTTCTCCTATTTCACTTGCCATTTCTCAAACCCAGAAATGGTTGTATTGCTACCATTTCCAGACAAGCCACCACTGCACATTTGAGAATTCTCTACTTAATTCTTCCACGCCATTAAAGTTACTGTTCTTTAAAAATAAAGAACCCACCCAGATGCCATACTAGATGTCATGGTTTAACCCCAGCCGGCAACGAAGCCCCACATAGCCACTCACTCACCTCCCTCACAGTGGGATGGGGAGAGAATCAAAAGGGCAAAAGTGAGAAAACTTGTAGGCTGAGATAGAGAGAGTTTACTAGGTAAAGCAAAAGGCGTGCACGCAAGCAAAGCAAACCAAGGAATTAATTCCCCACTTCCCACGGGCAGGCAGGAGTTCAGCCATCTCCAGGGCAGCAGGGCTCCAGCATGGATAACGGTGACTTGGGAAGACAATTGCCATCGCTCCAAACATCCCCCTTCCTTCTTCTTCCCCCAGCTTTACATACTGATCATGACGTCCTATGGTCTCGGATGTCCCTTGGGTCTGTTGGGGTCAGCTGTCCCGGCTGTGTCCCCCCCAACTCCTTGTGCCCCCCCAGCCTCCTCGCTGGTGGGGTGAGGAGCAGAACAGCCCTTGGCTCTGTGCAAGCACTGCCCAGCAGTAACCAAAACATCCCTGACTTATCCACACTGCTTCCAGCACAAACCCCAAACCTAGCTCCATACTAGCTCCTATGAAGAGAATTAACTCTCTCCCAGCCAAAACCAGCACACTAGGTTTCTCATGCAATCTTGCTCCAATGTTAGGTTAGGATATAACTACATACTGGCTTCAAAAACTAAAAATACTTGTCAGCACCTATTGTCTGAGACTATCTCAAATAGTACTATATCTGTTAGTGGTACAAATCCTAGGGATTCTTAGCTGTAAAAGCTGAATTTCTGGATGTATTGATCCAATAGGATCAACACAGTTTGAGTGTAGTTTCACTTGGAGAGTGCTGATGCTAGCCCATCCCACTAAAGGTGTGACAAAGTACCAACTTGTTCATTTACTTCTTATTCTTCATAAATATATCCTAAAGACCCATCACTTTAATGTTCTGATATATTTGCATTAGGAAGCTAGCATATGAGCCATAATTCTCAAGCACCTGCCCTGTTTCTATGATGCCATATAATATCAGTGACTTGCCAAAAAGCAATACCAGGAATTTGTTGAGTTTGAGAGGATGATCAATAAATGCCAGGGAAGTTGCTTCTTCATCCTAATTACAGGAAAGAAATACCAGTCCTGAACTTTTTTAGTGTCCTTCTTTTGAGTACTGCAGTGTTCTCAAACCTGCTTGTTATTGATTCAAGTTTTGAATTAAAATGCAATGAAAGCTTGAAATATTGGATTTAAATTTAAGGGGAATACTTCACAGGTACCTGGACTGGTTTGGCAATTTACTACTTCATTTCAGTCATCTTGCTGCAGACATTCTTCCTAGTCCAGTAAGTTTACATCCTTCTCATAACAAAATCCTTATCAAATCACATCAGCGGTATTTGTCAAGGCAAAACCAGATCAGGGACCATCATAAGAAATAAGAATTTAGATTTGTCCATCTCTGTCAACTCCACAGCAGCAAGGACAGCAGAACAGGCAAGAGCTGACTGTTTACGAACACCCTGTCTATTCTGAGGTGTAAAGGTCAGCGTATCACTCATGTAATACAGCAGCAGCGAGCACTGCAATTAGGGCAATTAATGGTTGCCATTGCAGTCATACCCTTAACTGGGGCTTTGGAAACAGCACTATTGCTGCTCCATACTGAGACAACTGAAGAAAACATCCAGTCATTATCATCGCCTGTTACCATCATAAATACAACTGAAATTAAAATTTAGAAACGCAACCCCTAACACTGTTTGCAAAATGTTTTCATTGCAGAAAGCTTCTGCCACCCCACCTGGGCCTGCGGAGATGAATAAGGAGGCTGACCACAGCCCCCCGTTTGGCACGGCTGCTGGTGAGCTTACACATGCCAGTGGTCCACTCATCCAAGGTTTTCATCGAATTACAGTTCTCTCAACATCTCCTTAATAGTTTAAAACTTCCTGTATTTGTTTTACTGGTTTCTACATGTTTATTTAAAAGGAAACAATCCATTGTATGTTAAGAATATAGGAAAAGATATTAATAGTAAAGGTAATGCAGTTGTGCACATATACTTCAGTGTGGAGGGTAATTTTCCAACCTTATGCAGCTAGTCTTAGATGAGAAAGCCATCTCTTACACTCAGTGTTTTAAAGCAGAGAAAAATTTAAGGACTAGGAAAAAACACAGGATCCATGCAATCAATATGCGATCAAAACACAAGCCTAAAATCTTACTCCTCTTAATATATTGCTTAATCATCTCTATGTTCACCTTCCAAATGAACAGTGGTTGCTACTGTTTCAAGAGAAAAAAAAATTAAGTACTCCAAATAAGTTCAGTGTGGGGAAGAAAGGAGGGAAGAGGTAGACACAATTTTAATACCCAGAAATAATTTAATATACTGGAACAAAAATTATACAGAATGAGAAACTTAATTCTTAATCTCTTTGCTTATTATGAAATGTTTGATTTCTTTCAAAGCTAAAATACAAACTTTTCTAAAAGCTGTTTCCTTCTCTTGAAACAAAGAGTCCAAAGATTTCCAGCTAAACATAATGGAGTGAACTCTAAAGCTATAAGGATGCCCTGATCCAAACAGGTTCCTACAGGTTGGGCATCTTGATCTGGACTGCTAAAGCTGTGGGAGAGTGGTCCTGGAACCCAGGGCAGGGCTTCTTGTCTAACAAGAGAAGGCTGCTGCTGCCCTCTGCAACCCACACTCCCATGGTAGTCCTACCAACATCATTCATTACTTCATGAAAAAATAATTTCTGAACAAGATAACACACATTTCCTTTATCATTACACTTGAACATCACACATAGCATCCTTCAAACATATGGAAACCTGTTAGTCCAAGGAAAACAGTGTCCCTCTGTTTTTAAATTAAGGCAAAAGTTAAATATTGAGGAAGAAAAAAGGTGTTGCATTCATTGCTTAGATTCAAGAAGAAAGTCTTGAAACAAAACCACTATCATGCTAGCTAATCAGATTTAATTCTGTCAATACAATCTGCTAACAAGTAAAATAACATTTAAAATTACCTTTGTTATAAAATACAGGTCCTTTATATACTGCATCAGGTTCTTGTGAACTAGATGACCACACATCTGGACATAAGCCACTTCTTCCCCCTATACATCCCACAATAACTGCCTATACTGCGTGCCTTTCTTTTTCCTATAGCATCCAAAGCAAACTTTCAGCTTGCCAGAATAAAGCACTGTATATCAGGTCCATATATTTTTGTCCTTGCTGCAAGAGTAATAAACACCTCCACAGCTGAAGAACAGGACTGTAATCCAGATAAGGCTTTTAAACAAAAGCTGCACTGAAATATACTGCAGTACTGTACTAATATCTCCAATGCTTCTCTAAGTAAATCTAACCCTGGTTAAGCCAAACCTGTAACTTCAGAGGGTATGAAAACAAAACCTACTCATTTCCTGGCTAGGGGAGGTTTGGAGAGGAAATGTCAGACAGACTGTAAGCAAATCCAGGGTTAGTTTGGGGTGATAAAACAATTTCTTTACTTTCCAAAGAACTAATCCCATAAAAATGTGAACGTACAGAATTAAACTGCATATTCTGAACATACACAAATAGACACTGGCACAGCAGCCACTAAAAATCAGTCCCCATCTTCACTTAACAAAAGGCCCACTTCACACAAGCCCCCGACAAACCAGAAGGATACACATTCACATACAGAGAGCAACATTTGCTTTCTACGGCATTTTAAAAGTATTCGACAAGAGCAAACACATAATTCTTTATTAAACAATCAAAGACAACAAAAGCAAGTTTCTGTTGTCCCATCGTATTATACTACTAATCCTCTTTGGATGGCAATCAAAAGACCCTGAAATGCCAAGCTATGAAAGTGTATTTCCAAGCAGTGGTAGCCTCTGGCTCTTTGGCTATGTCTTCAGTCTGTTGCTTTGGCAGGCAGGAATAATCCTGGTCTGACAAATGGCAAATTCCCAGTGTACTTACCAGTGCTATCTCAGACTTCTTCATTTTACTTAAAGGATATTTTAATTGTAATAAAACTAATTTTTCTCCTTCAGGAGAGGCAGGTAGGTTACTACTACTGCATTTCAGACTGCATTCAAGAAGTGCATTTTTCTACTTCTTCTATTGCCCACATGCCAAGCTTTGGTTTGAGACAGTGTCAGCAGATACTTAAACACAAGACCTTAGTGGGCCGTTTAAACAGGAATTCAGATGTACTATTTCCTCCAATACCTCTCCAAATCCAAGTAAACACGTTCTGTATCTTTCCCCAGCTATTACTTATATAGGAAACATAAATGCTATGCAAGTGTAGCAGCCACTGCTGCGGCCACTTAGCAGTTTAAACCATATATGCAGTAGAATATTTATATCATCATTTCATAGCATTACCATGAAGCCAAGATGAACATTCTTAAACAAGTCAAACATTTACATGCAGCATACAAGTAAAATTCCATTAGAAAGTATGGTGTTAATAAGCTGTACAAATTAGTGATTGTGGTAGATTGGCATCAAGGTTGCAAGATCAGGTCATGCCATTCCTAGGATGCATCTTGGTGCCCAGGAAAAATTAAAAAGGAAATGAAACAGCCTGACTTAAGCTTAGAGGCACCTAGTTAATTTAGCATCTCATTTGAAACTGCAGGCTGCCTAGAGATAATATAATGAATTAGAGCAGAATTGGCTAAGAAATGGAGTGCCAAGAACAGGGAAAAACATAGACAGGACAGGGCCAGATATTTCTGTAATAATCAAATTATGCCACCAATAGCAAAGACAGAAGTCCTAATTGGGTATGTTCCTTGCTGTTAGGAGGGATCTGGAAATCCCACCAGAAACGACCCTGTAAGCCACATTGCTTGGTGTTCTACCACGGGATGTGGAAGCACATTGTCATTTTTACCCTACCAATGACCTAACAAAAGGGATTAAGTCCCCCTGCCCCTTATTTTCAGACTGGAAATCATGCGCCAGAAGATTCAGTTAGAAGCACTGTGCAATGCACTACAAAGCAAGGTAATACTTTGTTCAGTGTTTTAACATGCACTCACATGGCGCAAAACACTAACTCATACTTAAGGAATCTGTTGCCAAACAATTGCAGAAACAAATACCATACTAAAGAATCAAAGATTAAGAATATTGTCTCTAAGAATTAGAGGGTCCCCAAAATTAATATCTAGTTGTTACTGGTTTGAGTTTTAACAAGTCTCATGCAAAGGAAAAGAAGTCATTGTGCAGTTGTCTGGATTTTCCAGATGCATTCATCACTTCACAAAATAAACTCAAGACATTAGCCAACATTTTAAGATCTACTCCTTAATTACCATTGAAGTTCTTGCTGTAAAAGTGTGTATATACTTTTTAGTAAGAGAAGGTTATACCTTAAGGCACTGAGAAATACAAAATTTAACTGCCAAAATTGCCACCTGATGTATATGCATGCATACACACATATAGCAAGACTGAAGTGCGCTACTGTTAACAGGGTTCAGCTGTGTATGTAAATATATGGCAACTACTCTAATACAAGGAAAAGAGATGAAATTTTAATCAAATGGGACTTGTATCAGGTTCAGGGGACCTGAAAATGGGCTAAAAATGAAAAAATCTAGCAGAAGAATGACTTTAATATTAGGTAACATTTCAAATTTTTATCACCTAAATCCACAAAATTCTTGATCTGCTCCTTCTGGTGTTCTCTGCAGAGCTGAAGTCAGGACCAGCTAAATAAAAGATAATGCAACTAGGCATAACACAATAAAAGATATTACCTTCACAATGCATTATTGCTGCCAATTATAAGAATCACTTCAACTTAATTTCAAAGGCACAATCACCCTCAACTGTAACAGTCTCTTTTTTAAATTTCAAACAGTATTACATTAAGGCAATAACTCACCTTCCAGCTATAATATCAGTCTCCCTTATTGCAAAAATACATTTCATAAATACTTCTCATCGACAAGTCAAGCTAATTCAGGTTAATTTTATTGTATTTTGGTGCTATCTCACATTTGTGTGCAATTACCTTTATCATTTTATTGCCGTGCCAGAAAGTAATCAGAACAATTATTTGAAAAAGGAGGTGTATAAATTCTAAATCACACTTGCTGGCATTTTTGATAAAATAGCAGCTTTATCTCAGAAAGTGGCAGGGACATCGGATAAATCATGCATCAGTCAAGTGTAGCTGACCCCCAAGTGCATTGCACAATATCAGGAGTGCTTCAAAAGAAACTTTCCTATATAATCCATCATTCTTTATAATACCAAAATAGCTATACCTGAAGAGAAGGAGCTAGAGAATAATAACAAAATAAATCTAAGCAATATGAACAAAACCATTAATAGTGCTCCTTAAGCTGAAGGAGAGTCAGGAATCTGAATTGTGTTCAAGGAAAGAATTTCATTGAAATTTTTAAAGTGAGTAGAACAGCTTTAAACAAATGAAGCAGCAAACTGTGTATTAAGAATTCACTAAAAATACAAATGCATCTACAGTAAAATAAATACACAGAAAAGACAGGTGTCAAAAAGACTTGTACAAAAATCCAAGATTATAGTCTTGGCACACACATCTGAATTTTCCTATCCTCATCAATCTTGGTTTGATTCAGGAGAGCGTGGACAAGTGTTTCACTGTATTAACAGAGAGCAAAGCATCACAGTTAGTCCAAGAATCTGTTTAATAAGTTTAAATTTAATAACTACAAGAAATCCAAAGAGGAAGAGAATTACACTTAGAATTAAATTTCTCATGAAATAGAAAAATTGCCACATTGTCATAAGAACACCACAAACCCCCAAAACTCCTAAATACAGAGACATTCCTGATGTATGCTCACACACATAACTACAGCCACATTTCAGCCTCTTCCACACAACCGAACATACATCTTTGGCCACCGTAACAGAATCTGGGATCGAGCAGGAGACAAATACAGTGATTGTGGAAAATGCCCACATCTGACTGCTTTCAGAAACCTGCTTAAAAACTGTTCAGCACATTACATCGGTGATAATCGATTTCTGCAAAAACCATATGCCAGGCATATATTGTGTGTCACACCAACGTGTGGTTGTGCTCAAAGTAAAACTGTACGCTAATCATACATTATAAACATCACTAAAGAAACATGAACTACATTACATACATATTTAATATGCATCCAGAAACAGGACCAGATAGCAGAGGAGCCTGGGCTGTGTCCACACAGCCCCCAGCAGATCCCTGCTCCCCACGGCAGATGGGGCTGCAAGAGTTCACGTGTTTTACCTTAAACCCTGTGCCCTTCCACATATCAAAAGGGGAAAACTCCCCTAACAGCTAATGCTGCACCTTTCAACTAGAAGTGAGAGTGGGAGAAGTGAAAAGGTTAGATAATAAATTATTAGTTTCATATCACTTGCCAGCTATATCACACCTAGCTTTGAATGAGAAGGAACTAGTGACTCTTCCTACCATGCCCAGTTGTGCAAAGATAATCAAATATTTCTCTGCCATTATTCCAGGTACCTGCTAAAAGATGTTTGCAACTGGGAGATACATACATAACTAAACAGATGACTGTTCAATAGAAAAAAAAAGTGAAGCAAGAATTTATTTTCCTTATTTTCTTCCTCAACCACTCCATTTTAAAAAAAAAAAGCAATTTTCTTTTGTGGAAAAGAGAAAGAAAATCTTCTACAGAGGGGTAGAAGACACAGAATATGCCCAAATACTACTTTTCTAAGCCACTTTACATTACGTGAAGTAGATTAAAACCACCAGAGATGCCACTATTAAGACATTTTTAACAGTGATAGAAGTTGCCAGCAGAATAGATATGCAAGTTTGAATGTACTAGAAATATTTTCCTAGAGGAGCATTACTAATGTTACAAAAATAGTTACTCCACAGAAAAATGTATTTTTATCTTCAAAGTTCATTTTAATTATTTGAAGAATACGGTTATGCGCTAAAAATGTGTTGATGCCTTCCTTTCAATAAGGTAAATTGTTCTGAATTTCTTGATAGAGTTGTTTTCTTATTTTACTATAAAGTTACTGCCCTACACTTACTGAAGCATCAAGCCTCAAAATTAAGCCTGTTTGTTTTCCAATAAACGAGGTACTTATTAGGAAACAGAAGCAAACTGCTAACTTATAACCGAAAATGTAGCATTGTCCTGTTAGTTTACGCTCTGTGGCAGATAGATACGTGATGGGGAAAGGTCTGCTGATGCCTGTTACCAACCATGACAGAACTACAGAGATTTACAATGCAGCATCAATCTTGTCAGCTGGATTCTTAATACTGACTGCTGGACACTGGGGAAAAACCTATGTTACATGAACTCTTTTGTAATGCTGGACTTTCAGCGTACACCTAAATGCAAGGGTATTTTACTAGAAACTTACGTTTGGAACAAGCCTTGCTGCCATGGTAGATGAAAGGTCTCCACCTGTAAAGAAAAAAAAAATCTCAGTTAGATTGAGATTTAATTTGAATTCCACAAGAGGAACAGTACATGTCAATAGTGTTATTTCCCCTATAACCAACTCGATATCAGTTTTTTAAATGGGCTCTAAATTTCAGTATATAATTTCAAAGGGGAGCTTGATTTTTTTTTTTACAACCAGGAATTTTAATGTTCATGAGGTCATCTACTGCTTGTTGAGAGTCAAAAAAAAATCAACAGATGGCATATTGAAGACTTGTTCCATAACAAACACTACACAGCTCATGATTTGAATAAGAATGACCTAAAAGATACAGTATTAATTTAAGAAATATTTGTACAGGCAGTAATGCACTTCTGAGTTACAGCCTTTTGTGATTCAGGAAGTAACACATTTTAAGGCATGAGAGCAAGTAACTTAGTTGTATCCTAGGTTTAAAAGTACAGATTGCAAAACATTAAGAAAGTACCTAAGAAATGTTAACTTTAATTATTAGAATTCTAGTCTTAAACAGTATCATTATTTATATATCATTAACAAAAATACAACAGGTTCCGCTTCGCTCTCCCCTTTGAAATAAAGGATGATTGCTATTTCCTTGGCATTTACTTAGTCCTCCCCCCCTATTTTCTTTTCAGTGCTATTTAGCTAAGATCATTGTATCTTTGTAAAGATGTGCTATAAACATTACATTTTTGAAAAACAGGGAGATTATCTGACAAAGCTCAGCCTCAGAGTCCTGACTCACAGCCAGCCTCAACAGGAACTCTTCCACTTAAGTCGGGGAACTCACTGCTCCACAGAAGGGGATGACCGTATCTGCTTAAAGAAATGCTGAATCTCTCAAAAGAAATGATAACCAACATCTAAGGCTTTCCAAGTCCTCTCAACACATCAAGCCTTGAAGTCCAAGGCAGTGACAGAACGTACAGCCACTTACAAACAACTTAAAAGAAAGCAGAAATATTTAAAATAATTAAGATGTAATATTACGAGTTTAAAATTAAGATCCTGAAAAATGAGTACTTTAAATATACTAACAATCATACCCTTGCAAGGTAGGCAGTGCAAAGATCACTCATTCCATTTTTAAATGTGAATAAGCCAGGCAGATGAGCAATCCAATATAATATTATTTTAAATATCTACAACAGAGCTAAAAATAAAATAGCAATTTATTTCTGTTGTCAGTTCAGAGCTTTAACTTTCCAAGTGTATAGCAACACTCAGCTTTTTTCAGATTTTTCTGAACGGTAAAGCTAGACTATTTGCCTCAAAAAGCAGATTTATCCAGAAGCTCATTCCAAACCTGGGCCAAAGACCAAAGAGACTTACAGTGTGTGAGTGCACTGAATTAAGCCAACGTTACACAGAGATACCCAGGAGTAAGCATCCGTCCTCTGCCTTTGCTACGCTCCCCCAGGAGGCCAAGGAGCAGAGCGGGGGCCGCGATGGCAGGGGACGGGCACGCCGCGATGGCAGCCCAGTATCCCCAGCATTAGTGGGAAGGCAAGCCAGCGGCATGCCTCCGTCCCATCCGCAGCACAAATCACTCACCATCAAAATGCCCCTCGTACCGTGGCAGGCAACCTGAGGAAGTCTCACCTACCACCTCCACCAGGAAAGGGAAACCCAAAGGCTTCCTCTGAAATACATCTTTGGCAACCTGAATACAAACGAAGTCTGGACACGTATGTATGAAGGACTGGGGCACCTATGCGCTTTTGCTTCCCGTGCACCAAATGTTAAATAATTACCATTTAACAGTTACTTATGCCCCTCTTCCCATCTCCTACCAGCTGATCTGATGGCGCACGCTGCTTTGGGTTCTGGCGAGATCCGCTTGCTCCCCACCTTCCCATTGGGAAATAAAGTGTTTCCAAGATAGCAGCTGCTCATGGGTGGATGAAGGGCTGCTCTGTCAGGTCAGCCAGACAACAAGCATTCACCCTGACTGAAGGAGCTCAGAGCCCAGCAGACATCTCTGGGACAAAACTGATCAGGAAACATCCCTTTTCATAACAAATTTTTGTTTTGTATTTACTTGCAACACAGTCTGTCTTCCTGTTTATGAAAGAAACCATGCCAAATGCCAAAATCCAGTTAAATTTCAAGTTGTTTCAAATCGCATCTAATTTGTGGCGACAACAGCAGTTTAATTGCTAGCCAGGTTCCACGTGATGCATTACTATCTAAAAAATCTCCAGCACCCCCATAAGGATGCTCACATACTCTTAAGAGCAATCCACACAGAGCTCAAGAGTAAATCCAGATCAGTCACCAAAAGTTTCCTCAATAGTTTTAGGCAATTCCCCTTCACACTTCCTCAACGCAACAGTCTCTAAAAAGCATGAGTAAAGATACCCAACTTCTCCTACAGTGTAGGTGCAGGAAGCAAATACAGCACAGACCCATCCTGTGAGCATTCCAAACCTTTGAATATGTCAGTAGACCAAAAATTTGAAGCAAAGTCAGGGGTTATATCAAAAATCAGATCCTTAAAAGCCATCAAAAATTTCAGCCATATTTTGTTGATGGTCTACAACAGAAGTCCTTGCATTTTAAGATACTTTCCTGTTTACTTTCACAGGACTGCAGCCTGAAAAGTACATGTGATGGCAGCACTACAGTAAGAACTCTTAGATTCATAAAAAGTATTTTTCTCAGTTCATCAACTTTTAAACACTAAAGGAAGATTCTCCTTGAAAGACAAGTCCTCAGGAACCGCAGAATGTAATACTCTCTGGTTTCAGTACTAAAATTTAAAAACAGCTATTATATCAAGTCAGTATATGAATAAAATTCCATATGAAAACATTTAAAGTACATTAGATTTTTGGTCAAGATGAAAGACTGAAAAAAACTCAGGCAATCTATTCTAATTGGGTTCCCATGGTAACTGTACAATTGGGTTTTTCAGTGTAACATCCCAAAGGCCCAATGCACACTTGTAAAATATACTTCAAACAGCCTGAATTGTTTTTACATTACAGCACTCCCAGGAAGATCAATTACTATACATCCCCACCCTAACTATTAGTGGCAAGAGATGTTAACACTATTGGCCATATTAACATAAGTCATGTAAAAAACACCACATATCACCATCATTATATAAAACTAATTACACACTTCAGATGCATCAACCATGTTCAGAGTAATAAACCAATACTAGTCTTGTCACAAGATCATGTTTACTGAATGTTAGAAATCAACCCCAAATATATGCCAAACCATTTTGCTTCTCATATTGATTTCAAGGATAAACAGAATCAATCATTAATAATTACATTATAAGATGACCCATAGGGTTAATCATATTCTTAGAAACTCTCACTATGGAATCAAATATAGCTGCACAAAAAGACAACTGAAAAGCATTCAAATCCAGGCCATACGCATTACCAATAATACAAAACAAGGTGCATTCACAAACATGCAATTCATTTAATTGGTGAAAACAAAATAGTACTATTGTCCTATTTAAAAAAAAAAAAAAAAACAACAAACCAAAACTCAAGCATTTATTAAAAAAAGTTTCTCTCAGATTAAGCACTTCGCCTCCATTTCACTTTCTGAACACACACCACCAGCTGTACGCCCAGCCTGCCCTTCCAGACAAGCCTTCCATCCAACTGCCTAAGCCTCAAAGCTAAAACCAATTCACTTATCTTCCAGGGAGGGGGAGGAAAAAAAAAAGAAAAAAAAGAAAAAACCACCAAACTGTGGCCAGTTTGAAAAAAGTCAATTTCATTTCTCAATCAACCAGCCAGAAATCTTGTTATTTCATGGACTGAAGTCAGCAAACAACCAGAGGTATTTCTGGTGTCAACAGCAGACTGTGCAAGGGATTTCCCTTCTCCCCCCACCCTTTCCACTGCATTATATCCGATCATACGAAACTCCAATGGAGCAGGATGAAGGGAGAATGAAGTTGTGTGAATTGTTTGTCCAGGACACTGCTGACAGTCTAAAAATGTACTGTCAACATAGCCAACCCACTGCTGCCAAAGCAAGTTTGTGCATTTCATGTGTATTTTTAGATGCTGTACATTCCATCTTGTGGTTTTTTATATGTGAAACAGAAAAATTAATCTTTTAACAGGGTCTTAAGTATACTTTATGTGTTTATTAAAAAGTTTAACTAATTAACAGACCTTCTGCATACTTGAATGTACAAACAACCAAAGATTACATTATTGTTTGCATTGTACTGACTGATCTAAAGCAGTCAGATAATTTAAATATTACTGAATTATGATTATGCAGCAGCATTTACAAGACAGCACTAATACTTGCTATCTGCTAATGCAGAGTTACCTGGAGGGAGTTAAATGTGCACTTGGAACATGTAGATGGCATGATTCAGAAAACAAAGCAAATCTGACTTCAGTAGGCTGTGCTGCTAATATATTTACTAGTTTACTAAAATACCTATTTCATTAATCTGATCATAACACACTAAAAAGTGGCATTTGAACAATTAAAACCTTAAAATGCACCCATCAGCTAAGACCAGAAGCCCATCTCTTCAGTATCCCATCTTCAACAGCACATAGCTACTGAGTACTATAAAAAAATATAGTGATCTTTACCAGTATACCATAATGTGCGCTCCCATCCCCCCCAAAAAAGTGGGATTCAAACTTCCTGAGTCAGAAGTGGGATTTCTGAGTTTAAAATAAAAGTTTGTTTCTGAGCCCAAACCCAGCATCCCCAGCCGCCTATTCCATGACCCACAGCTCAGCTACACACTGGATAGTGAACATACAGTGTAGTCTGAAGTGACACTTGCTGTTTCTCCAGATGCCATCAGCTCCTGCTTTGAGACAGGCAGAATTATTCTTTATTCCCCTTTGCCAAACTGCTCAAGACTACAGGCCCTCTGTCAGTAGTGCTACTTTATTACTATTTCACCTGAAAACCAAAGGGGAAAGTCAGAACCTTTGTATCGATGAACTCCCCTCTTCCTCCTTGAGATTAAAGGCGACTTGTTCAGATAATAAGTATTTGTAATCACCTTCAGAACCTCTATTATATTGGGGAGAATTTCAGCTGCATGTCCAAGTTTTACAAGTGACTTGAAAAGACACCTGAAATGATTTATACCATATACTTTGGCACAATATAAATCAATAGATAGCAGATAGTCCTGACAGACATCAGGACAGGGTGCTTTTGCTCTGCTGATATAAAATAGTAAATAAGGAAACAACCTGAAGAAGGATTAGCAAAAAGCATCAAACCAGTGACATATTTCCAAAGAAAAACCTTCCCAGTTACTCAACTTCCATAAAACTCCAAAGCCACACAAGCTTTACTGACATTCAAATACATTTTTTCTTTTTTTTTTAAACAGCAGTCTGGACCACACCAGTAGATCAGTTTTAAAACTGCATTTTGTATTTCTGGAAAATACTTCAATACATGCTTGGTCTGGTTTTATAGTTTGGTTGTTCCTCCAACTGTATGTTTAACTTAATGCTGGCCCAAATGCACCTGTGCTGGCTGATAATGTTAGCCTTACAGGAGACAAAATGTAACACAGAATTTTTTTTTTCTTGCATCAGGAAGGTTTTGCTCATTATACCTTCAGATAAACTGAAGCCCTTGCCAGCACAGATTTGTAGAACAGCAACCTTCACAGCTATTAGCAGAGGTAAGAAACTACAGAACTGAAGTCCACAGTAAGGACACAAAACCAGGTCTTTTTGCTTTTTAATTACGGCATTAATGAAGACATTAAAGTTCACAAAACCAGTCAAGACACATGCTGTAGCCTGTCACTACCTAGAAGAATTCAAGCCTCCTGAAATTAAAACTTTGTCCTGCATTTTCCCATTAGTTACATTCTCTTCACCAGTCCAGATATCTTATGAACACTCGGTAAACTAGAGAATTGCACGATCCGTCAATAAAGTAAGCGTATTTTGAACTACTGTCCATATGACTCAATTTGTCAGTAAAAACTGCCACCAGCGCTGCGCTTGCAGAAAAATGTCCATAAATGCATTATTGCGACTGGCAGATCGATGTCCATAATAAAAACAAATAGATTTAACAAGTGCTTGCTTTTACGAGTTATGCGATTGGTTGGATGCGTATTCAGCTTCACCCAACAACTTCTGGGAATGGGCAATACAGACCGGGTTAGGCACTTGCTGACTCCATCAATGTTACAAACAGGAAATTATTCTAATGCAGGAAATGTTTAAAAGCATTAGACTGAATACTAATGCCTTCAGGATGTATTTAGAAGTTTCACACATTCAGAATTTAACATATTGTTCTGTGAAATGTAAAATGAGATATGTTAACAACTACCACAAGCAGCAAGGCTTTTTTGCCTCACTCTTTGTGGAAACTAAGTTTAATTTAGGTCAGCTGCATCCCAGGCAGAATGGCTCACTAGTCTTGAGGCTGATGTTAAACACCCCAGCAAATCAGGTCCTACAATTTGTTCCCACGAAGCTATTGCAGCACCAACACCAGGATGACCCTCACTGCTGAAACCACCCTTCAGTCACCACAAGTGAGGACGTCACCCTTTGTGTCAGCAGTGGAGGACACAGGTCACAGGGAACTTGTGCACTGCTTAGAGCACGAGCCAGGTATAGCAGCCAGCATAGTGAGGTTTAATTCATAAACATCAGTTGTTCTTGCTCCTCCAAAAACCTAATTGCATGGGAAAAAAAACACTACAAAAAGTCATCCATGTCTTCGACATGTTCTCCTTTGGATTTTTTGCATTACTGTTTCTTCTAACAGTTCCCCCTGTCACCCAAATCAGTTTAAACAGAATTTCTCTGGTGCAGCCTTTCCATCTTATCCACACTTCCCATAACAAACTTAATACTTTTTCTACACAAGTCCTTAAATTAGCCATTCAAGGAAACCCCGATAACCTTCCCAAAGGGCATGAGCTTCTCCTTCAGGCTACTATCCCTTTAGTGATGCCATTAACTGATTCTCTACATACGTTAAGCATTAAACAGTGGTGACAAGTTAATTACAGAGTTATCAAGAGATAAAGTAGTCACGGTAACACAAGTTGCAATATAACTACAACAGTTTCCTATAAAGCTTCTGTTCAGTTGCTGGTGTAATTGGTGTAATTAACTTGTCATGGATCAGAATGCAGATAGGAATTGCTAAAGCCACCTTGCAAGCTCACATGGCTACATCTTTTTTCCGTGAAGCTTGAGGCTCTTGGTAGAATTGTCCACATTTGGAACATTTCTGTTTGAAAACAAAGCAAACAAAACTTTTTACTTGGAGAAATTACATCACAGGCTGACAAAACATTCACAAGAAAATAAATAAGCAACTTGGCACATTTCATATAACAATGTTTTTAGACAGAAGTATCCTGCATTACAGCAGTGTTTTTTTGCCCCAGAGACAATAAGCTTTACAAACCTCACAACAGTCAAACACATATTAAGGAACTTAAAAGATTAACCAAGCTAGAGAGGGGAAGGGGACCTGTCCAAGAGGGCAAAAGCCCCAACCCAAAATTAAGACCTGAAGAAATAATTTGGGTCTGAAATAAGATATTCCGTGATATCTCTGATTCTGTTGCAAGGCTGCAAGTGCAGGGCCAGGCTGTCCCATGTTTACTAATCCTTCAGGTCTTGACACAAGAGGTAGACGTAAAAGCGGGTCGGCTCTGCTCACTTCTTTGCGCGGAGGCCATACAGAAACCTTCCCAAGCTTTCCAAAGGAGTGCCTGTGCACAGGTGGGGGAACAGAGCTGCTAGAGGAGACTTTCGGCTCACCAAACCTTCTCTGGGCTTCCGCACCACATGGCAGGGAGGCATTGTAATGCGACAGGAGATCCCCTATCATGGCTCCGCTTAAGCTGCGTCTCCACACGAGCGAGATAAGACCAAAGGCCACAGAGGCAGTTCAGGGAGGCAGAGCTCCTACACCGCCAGTTTTGGTCCCCCGTGCATTAGGGAGACAGACAGGGCTTAGAAGCCAAAACCTTCATCAGGTTCACAAGGGAACCCTGTCATCTAAACAGACCCCTCTAGAAGATAACCCTTGTCTTCTGTGCGCGGGGGGGGGGGCACAAGTCTGGACGCAAGAGTTATGCTGTGACAGTCATTTCTAAACTAAGTGTTATGCCGCAGTTTATAAACAGCGGTTTTCCTATGTGAAACACTGTAAGAGGTGGCTCTTTAATAAGAGCTCCATTTCACAAATGTAAGATACAACTCAGTAACAGGTTTATTGGGCAGTCAGGGGCAAAAAAACCAAATCGCTCTTTACATTTACTTTGTTTTAAAAACTGTGTGCAGTTACAGTGTCATACCTATTTTACAAACAGTTGCAGAGCTTGGCTTTTACATCAACGGCAAAAGGACATTTTTATGTTGATACCAATTGGACACATGTTACTTTAGTGCAGTTTCACGCTAAGCGGACCTGACCACAGCCTGCTGCCATCCATTCACCCCTTGCATCGCTCCATCCACGGCCCGATGGAAACTAAAGCGCTTTTTAGGAGCGCCCCGGCCTCCCACAGCGGCCACAAAACCACGTCCCTTGGGTGAGGGAAAGCTTCGGCAGAGCTGACTGAGGCAGGAGCAATGCCTCGGGGCAGCTGGCTACCAGCCTGGGTTAAGCTTTAAAACCAACATTCCCCTGCAGGAACCATTACCGACCAAGACGCTCCTGCTCTGGCAGCAAAGACCTTGGGCCCAAACCAGGGGTTATCTCCTCTCCTAGGGCCTGCAGGTGCCAGCCTAAGATGGATACCGGCGAGCAAAGCAGCCCCCCACCCTAGGCTGCAAAACGAAGTAAAACCTCATTGCAGAGACAAGCACGAAGGGGCTGTGACCGCTCAACCCCACCGCAGCCTCTCAGCGAGAACGCAGGGGCCCCCGGCCCAGCCGGGCGGCAGCTCCCGCCGGCCCGCGGCCATCTTCTCCCCCCCCCCCCCAGCTTCCCTCCCCGTCTCCCCGCCACGCCTCCGCCATGAGGCGGCGGCCGCCCAGGCCAGACCCGCGGAGGTTTTTCCCGAGCCCGCCCCGCCGGGCACCCGGAGCCCCGCGGCTCCCCCGCGCACCTGCCCGCGAAGAGAAGGAGGGAGAACGGCGGAGTAAACCGCCGGAGAGAGAGTCCCCGGCGCCACGGAGGAGGGGCTCTTCCCGTCGGGTCCGCCGCCGACCGGGGCGGAGCCGACCGGGCCTCCCCGTAAAGCCCGGAAAGCCGAGCCGGGCAGGCCAGGCCGCGGCTTCCAGCTCCCGGGCGTGAGGTGCGGTGGAGCCTGGCTTCGTACTGGGGCCTCCTACCTGGTTCTGCCGGGCCGGGCTGAGAGGAGACCCCGGTCCCCTCGGCCTGCTTATATGGCCGGGGGAAAGAGGCACAGATCATGCAGCCCACCTGCGCCGGGCTTAAAGCCAGCGGGGGGGGGGGGCTCCAGGTCACGCAGGTGGGGTTAAAAATGTGGATTTCTGTAAAAATCAGGTGGGATTTCTGTGAAAGTCCCTCACAAAATAACGGTTTGCGGGCAGTGAGCGCAGGAGGAGGCAGAGCCTGCACGGTGCTGAGGCCTGGTGGTGGTCGTGCACCTTAGAATTCTTCCTTTAGGCAATGATAGCTGCGTGGCTGCTGACCAAAATCCAGCACATGTGGAAGCAAAATTTTTTTTTTTTTTTTTTTAAATTCTCCAGGCTGGTCCTTTGTTCTGCTCGTGCTTTGGGGCGGGATGGTGAAGGGCAGCAGGCAAAGGCTGGCAGCATCGAGGAATCGGCCTTTTTCACTCCTTGGCAAAGTTGGGGATAAGGGTGGGGACGGTGAATTAGGAGTTTGCAGAGGGGGAAGCAGTTAGCAAATACAATTCCTGAAAGAGGAGACACGGAGGGGATAAGAGGGAGTGAAATGTCAGAGGAAAGAAAGTGGACTGTAGGGTGAGGTTTATTTGAGGTCATAAAAAACCAGGACAAAAAGTGCCAGTAAAGTTTGCAACAAGAAACCACTAATTTTCAAGCTGGAGAATCTTCTGCTGTCTTCTGAATCTTAATCTGAGTTATATCAGCAAAAATTTCATTAGTCATGTTGTATGACTCAGAAGCTATCGCAAAATGGAGGAATCCGCTTGGGAAAGATCATAACAATTTTTAAAAAGTCATTACAGATTTCTGGAAATCCGTTTTTCATAGGGAATGATGCTGTACAGAAAATGGCATCGAGTTAGTGCCTGTGTGTTAAAACTGATTCTGAAAAAATACAAAATACGGCCCAAAATGCAGAAGTTTCCGCAATGCAATTGAAAATACCTTTGCAATAGTTGCGCTTGGTGCAAGCTTGCAAAAGGACAACTACTCATACTGGTGTGTAATAGTATTAAGATCCTCCTGCTGGTTTTAGAAGTAATATTTTTAACGTGACACCAAGTTTTCCCTTTTGCTTTCTGGGCCGTTAACCTTGAGTCTCTCAAGGCAATGTAAGCAAGGAATGTTTACCACCCTGACTTACTTTCTTTACTATCTACCTAGGCAAAGCATTGGCCAAAAGTCACTGTTGAAATTGTTCCCAGATAGTAAAAATGTCCAAAGCTTCCACACCACCCTGCTAATTGCGACCTGCAAACACAGTAATTTTGAACAAGATAGAAGTGATCTGTGAATCTGTGTGATCTCTGAAGGATGAATTACAATTAATAAAAATGGTTTAACAATGATAAATTCACATCTCATGGTATGAACGGTTTATCAAGGGAACTTCATTTAAAGCAACAAAGAAACAATGCTACAATAAAGGAAATATATATGAAAAGGTATTCCATGTTTGTAATAAGTTACAATCAGTTACAGGCTTTTGGTTCATGTTTTCTTTTTTATGCATTCAGAGTTCATCTCTATGATTTAGCTTTTCAGTAGCTGTTAGTGAACAGATGATTCAAACTATTGTGTAACTGTGTGATGCTGTATGCTGACAAGAGAAAATGAAGCTTTTAAGTAGTTCTAATGAAGCCCGGATTAATGGTCAATTAAAAGGTACTGCCATTGCATGCCCCATACAAATGCAATGGCTTATGTGAAGATGATCTCATCTCTGAATGAAAGATCTCTTCACATCAGTAAGCTCTGGACTGGATGGGATATCCTAGGGATAGTGATTCTTTTAGAATGTAAATATCAAACTTCTCAAACCCTGATTTTTATTTTTTTTTCTCAGACATTTAAAAATGTGGTATCATGATGTGAATTGAAGGAAGGTGGAGATTTCTGCAATAAGAGATGGATCAGCTGCTTGGCAAAAAAAGCCCAACCCAAAAGATGTTTATAAACCAACTGTTCTGAAAGCTGGTCCGCGCAATCTTCCTTTCCTAAAGGATCGTCAGTTCTTTTTCTGCTTTTTCATCCTTCAATGTATTGATATAAAGATCAGTCTTGCAGGTTGGTCTGGATTATTCCAGTTGAGAAGAAGCAACCTACTGACCAGTATGGCCATGGTAGATGTTAGTAGCACTGACAGTAATGCTGCTTAAAAAGAAAACTTGATTAGCAGTAAGTCCCTGAAGGACTGCTTTCCCACTGTGAACACATTATATAAATGAATATTTACAGATTGATGCAACCTTAAAATAAATAGGAGATTTTCAGGGACATCGACATAGCAGGTGCAAGTAGACCTAAGTTCCCTTTGCCTCTGCTCTGAGCTGTATAGATCTGAGCCATGATGGGAAGGTGTATATAGCTGCTTAATGCATAAAGTTCTCTCTCTGCCATACACTTCTCTCCACATCTGATCTGGGATTAGTTCAGGTGGAGCGAGTCAGATTCTGCTTGTGCCTATCCTGTGAGTAGTGAAGTAGGATGTTTGTAATAGTTTCAGTTGTCAGAATTTAAGATTCATTAATACCTCCCAAGTATTAGTGAATGTTAGTGTACCATTTTTAGCACTTTGGAAATTTCAGTCCAGTATTTCATCTCTTAAAAATGAATTTATTTTGAAATTATTAGAATGCCACATTAAAGGGAAACAATACTAAACTGGGTGAAATCTCTCTGTCCTGATATCCTCTTCTCAAAAGTAGCCGGTTCCTGAAACTTTATTACAAGTGGCAACCTCTCCAAAATACGCATTAATCTTTTCTGACTCCTCTCCCAAGTTAATTTCCTTATTTCCTGAAGCTTGAAAATTGATTATCTTTGATATGATTTTAGTTTGCATTATAACAGGTTTGAATAGAGAATGTAAAATAGCCAGACTTTCTTAAAACCTAGCATCTTGGGTTTTGGTAGTGGATCCACAAGTTGTCTGTTTGCACTATAAAGAAGTGTTTCTCTGTGCTATTTCTAGGTTTACTGCATTGTAACTTGATTGGTTATCATATACTTCTGTTAGTAAATGAGGTTAAAAAGGTACTCCTGATCGGTTTTCACTCTACCCTCAGAATTATGAACATCTTACTCAAATCTCCTCTAATCCTTCTGCTGTCCAGATTTTTATCTTTGTTACTTTAAGTAAGCACCATTATAATTTCAACCACTGAACTTCTGAATTTCTGCCTAATCTGTCCTTCAACGACAAGAGCAAGGCTGAGGAGACTGTTCCTAATTAGATATGTCACTGGTCAGTGACATCAGTGACATCAGAACATGTATCTATATATATCCCCTTTTTCATATATTTAGGCCTGCTCCTACTGCTGTAGTTGGTATACCTTGTCAGACTTCTTTATTAAATTAGCTATGAGGGCCATGAGGTGTTAAATTTTCTTCCTAGGAGTTTCCAGCATTCAGTTATGACACATCCCAATACTAAAGCTTACAGGGAAATTTTTGTAACACTGATACTGTAGGAAGATAAAAGATTTCTAAAGCATCAAAATGTCCCATGTCTTTGTTTTTCATTCAAGGCATTTTCTTTCAGTTCTTTATTTGTTATTAAGTCTGTTGCTTAAAAGACATTGCTCATTTAATGCATGGTTTTCAGGTACAGGATAGTATTTACCCAGGACTGGAACATCTGTCTGTGGTTGAATGCAAAATGCCCTTCTAGTGACAGCACGTGAATTTGCTTCCAAGTAAACCAAGGCTTAAACCAGTACATGAACTTTGGGGTCAAAGAGTGTAATGGGGTGGGATGGAAAACTAAGAAAGGAGGTTTTCTGTTAAGTGCCTTGAGATGTGAATTCACAAATATTTCAGCCTGGATTAAATTCCTTGTTAAGGACTAACCTCTGAAAGCATCTACTTTCTGCAACATCTGCTGTGGAAGGGAGACTTGGGCACTGGAGCTGTAACTACCCTCTCGCTAGCTTGAGAGAGAAACAGATGGAGTCTCAGGGAAGATGTAGTATTGAAAATCACTGTGATTTGGACCTCACTTGTAGTTCTTTAATTTCCCCCCAGAGAAAATTGTCAGATTGGAGCACAGGCATAATATATTTCTGCCTTTGTGTGTATGTGCCTTACTGAGTCAGAATCTGGCCTCGATCACTTCCTATGCTCCGGTGACCTCTCCACATGAACCTCCTCAGCTGTGTGTAAGTGCAGTAATGTAACCTTGTATGATTTCACTTCAACAAGTAAATAAGTCTTGCTTTTCACATTTATAATCACTAGGAAAAAGAAAAAAAATAAAAGGCTGAATGAAACCAGAAACTGTGATTTCGTTTGCCAAGACTCTTGCATTTTCTCAACAGCAGGGATGTGTCCTGCAAATTTAAATCTGGAAAGTTCATGTCAATACAGAGCTAGCTATTTGATCTGGGCACATTATGTGCTTTAATTGGCCCTGAAGGAGGGGGGGGGGGGATGTGTATGTGAAAAACACTCTGAATCTGGTTTCAAAATAGGTTTTTCATACTAGAAATAATCTCTTATACCATACTTTTGTTTGCAGCACATTATGGGAGTTTGTCCATGTATTTTAGTTAGTGTGAAATGCTGAGAAGTGCACACTTGGGTCACTGGGAAGTGGAGCGTGTGTCTGGATGGGTATGAGTGCAAATGTTTCTGGGAACTTTAAAAGGAGTTAAATTTTGATGATGTGGGATATGATCTGTATGTAAGAAAAGAGGTCTAAGGGGTAGTTCTGAAGTGTGATTTTCTGGGGTTCATTCTTCAGTCTGGGTAGGAGCAGTGTGGATGTTTGAAGGTCTGTTGATAGCAAAATGTAGGGAGACCTATAAGAATCACTGGTGATGGCAAATCATTTCTAATGGCAGCTGAGATTATTAAAGAACACTGCTACTTCAATAACAGGAGAGATCTTCCTTGCATAAAAACGTGAACAGCCTGGGTCTCTGCAGTTAATCTCCACAGTTCTTGAAATTCAAGGGAATTCAGATAAAGATCTGTACATTTTAAATTGGGATCATCTTTGAAATAGTTTGTAACCCCCACTAATAAAACTTTTTCTCTCCCTCTTCCCCCAAAACATTCTCCAAGCTTGTTTGATTCCACTTTCAAATGTGGAAGCATGGACTCATCTCTATTAAAAAAAAAAAAAAAAAAAAAAAAAAAGTAAGCTAGGAGTCTGGATATACCGAGCAGGAGTACAAGTGGTTCCTGCACTGGGAGAGGAAGGAAATTGGGTGGTTCGAAGTGTAGAATTACTGGTAAGTTAAGAAAATGTATTTTAGTAGGCAAACCATTTTCAGTACTTATGAAGAAGCCTGGCATTGGGAGAAATACGATTTCCTGTAATCAAGGTGCTGGGAGTTGTTTGCCAGCCACTAATGCCTTTCGGGAAATCTAGTAGCAAACCGTGTAAATGAAAGGGATATTAGCAGAGATTGGCTTCATTTTCTTTAGGGCAAAAACATAAAAAGTTATGGTGTTTCATATGCCCTACTTCAGTTGGTTTAGTTATCTCCTGGCTGCTCTATTCCAGAAGTTGTTGGAAAATGCTACAACAATATTGGTGAAGCTAACCAGTATAAATTTTATCTGTTATGCTACAGAGAAATTTGTGTGGTAAAAAGGCTTATAAATGTTAAATAAGAGGAATTTTTGGTCAATAAGGCCGCTGATAAATCTCCTGTTAAATTAAGTGTGCCTGGAGTCCTATATTTAGTGGAGATTTTGCAGCTATTGCCAAATTCCAGCAAGGCTCAAGCATTTCCAATAATTATTACAGCAAAATTTACAGCATATATTTTTTCCTATTGACATATTAAGCGTATTTGCAGTAGAACACATCCTTCAAGTGATTGGGTTATTGTAGCCTGTTTAGAGATGCGCCCATCTTTGTAATCATTGCAAATTATGTGAAAAATACTCTTAATAATTCTTTTTTTCTGAACGAAGATTCCTCCTTGCGTTTCTTCCTATGCCATGGGCAGGTGAGGTGCCAACAATTATCTGTGCCATTTCATTCACAGTACTCATGGCATCAATTACTTTGTAGGGGCAGACTTGCTCCCAGATGAACCAGTGTGTTTACCAGGAGGCACTGGAAATTAAATCAAGTTAATTACTTTTGGTCTTTCTAGCCAAGCTGTGTGTGCGTGTGCAGGGGTGTGTGCGTGTGCAGGGGTGCGTGCGTGTGTACATGTGCATTTTGTAGAGTCACGTATTGTAGTCTTAGAAATGAATCCACTGGAAGTTGGTACTAACCTGCCTCTTGCATCGATGGAAATGGATATTACGATTGCTGTGTTGAAACGTGTGCTCAAATGCATTGGGAGTTTGATACTATTTTTCAAACTGCCAAATAGATAATGTCAGAACATTTCTGAAATGGGATACTAACATCAAGATATACTGCACCAATCAACTAACATCAGGCAAAGTATAGCGTAAAACTGTGGATGTAGGAGGCTACTACAGAATTTCCATTTTCATTCCCTATGTCAACAGCTTTGTAACTTACCTACTAGATTGTTTTATGTTTTCCAGACATATTCTCAGTAGACTACAAACACTACATTCAGCTCAGCCTTCAGAACCCAAAGAATTAGATATGCTGTAGTTTATGAAATGGATGTTTATGAAAGTATCCTTTGTTTGAATTGCTCAAAAACCCAACATGAATTCAAACTTTGACAGCGTAAGCAGAAAATAAGAGGGCCATAGTGATCTCCCAAATGTAGCCTTAACTATTGAGGTTCTCATATTGAAAATGCAATTTTCTGTCTAGATGTTTATGAATGTCTTCAAATTCCCTTTCATAATAGCCCCTTTTTGACAGGCCTTTTTCAACTCTGAAATATGAGAAGAAAGGTTGCTGCAGAATGTAGTATATACCATTATAGGAGGTACACCTCTGTCCCTCAAGCCAACAGTACTCTTTCGGAAGTCAGTGATGATATATGCATGTGTAGGAGGTTGCAGAGCCCAAGATCCATTGCAGAGAAGCAGGATTCTTTTACTGAATCACAGTAAGTTCAGATGCTAAAATATGGTGTGACACTTTAGGGAGCCTGTCTATGTAAAATGTATGAATTCTGTGTGATTTTATAAACTGTGTGTATAACTCCAGCCTTGTGTAATCTTCAGAGTGCTAGCAAACCTCATCACGTAGCTGCCGAAGAACAGTCAAAACTGTTAATATTGAATTACTCTCTACAGGTAGAAATGTGTCTGTTTTGTTATGGAGAGTGTCTACATTAAAGGAATCCAGTTCCCCTGGATCACCTGTGTGCATTAGCATCGGTGTAATAAAAATGGATGGCAGCAGTGCAGTCAACGCAACAGAAATGAATACACAGCAGAAAAATAGGCACAAAGCATAGACTAGTTCTACCTGTTGTAGCTCACATTTTCACATTGTCTTTGTGCTTTTGTGAAAATCTGGTGGCAAGTGGTTGTGCTCTTGGGCAGCTGAGGGAAAGCAAAGAGTCCCATAGGAGGCTGGAGAGTCAGATCGTTGGACCTCCGTTGCCAAGATGACTAATGAGCCAGCAGCTCAAGCCTGCAGTCAGAACCTTGATAGCCAGCGCTGATGAAACTGCCGTCCCAACCAGCTAAGAGCAGCCAAGGCCCAAGCTTGAAATCCATACAGCCTCCTGAGGGGAGCCTGCAAGGGAAAGGTCATGAGTTTTGGGATATTTGGGGTGCATTTGGCAGTTTTGCAGATGTTAGCCCGTCTAAGGGTGTCCTCAGGGTTTGGCTGCTGCGGCTTGGAAAGAGCACAGCTGGGGACCCTGAAGAAAACTCAGCGAGGGCCACCCCTTCCCCAAGGAGCTGCTTCTGAGCTGCAGCTCACCCTCCGGGTCTTGCCAGACCCACGCTGCCGTATCCCCTTGCTGTGCAGGCAGCCTGCCTGTCCTGCTGCCTGCCAGCCCGGGTGAACTGCCCATCTACACACTGTCCTGCTCTTAGAACCTGACCCAGCTCAGCCAAAGCAGTTCAGGCATCTCAGGACTACATTGTGCTTTTTAGTTACAAACAGAAAATTAGAGTCTTTGCTGATGAATCTTGTGGGCAGGTTAAGTGCTGTATTGCCAGGCAAACAGTGGCTACTGTCCTGTTGGTTTTAAGAGGAATAGGCATGCATCCGGAGCTTGAAGAGTCACAGTTTTCTTCAGAGAAATCATTGGGCATGTAAAATATGGTTTGAAGCTGATGAGAAGACTCTCACTGATTTCACTGGGCTTGATGTCATGTCATTTGATCATAAAAGATCAATTTTATGAGATTAATTGCTTTTCCCAGATGAAAATGGCCTTTTTTTCTTTCTACAAAAACGTGAAGTTTAGGATAGCTATACGGTGCGTGAAAAGAAAGATGCTGAGGTGGCAGCAACATCAGGGGCTTGTGAGAGCAAGGAGAGCCTTGCGGGTGTTTGTAATACTCATCCTTTGGTTTTGAGGACTCAAATATATGAGCCTACTGGATGCCACACAAAATCCAGGAAGGCCGTATACAAATAAAAATTATCACATGTAGATCATTTTGTCACTTACTGTTGTGAAACTTGTGTACAGGGTAGATACTGTCTGTATAATGGGCTAGAGCGTGATGGAACAAATTGGCCTTTGTCGGAGAGGTAGAAAGGAGAATGATCTTCATTTTCTTTGTTGTCTAGTGTCACTGAATTGGCAAAACTACCCGTTTCAGGGAAATACTGCTTTGTAGTTGTTGCAGAAATACTTGGTATAAAGCTCTGGTGCCATCCAGCATCAGTATGTTCTCCAGGAGAGCTCTTTGCTGCTGCAGCATTCCTATCAGTTGTGCTTGTGAGACTCTATCCCTGTCTTTTTCTTTGTTCCCCTGATCACTCTTTACTGCCTTCTTTTTCTTTGTTTTCTATCGTTTTTGAGCATCTTTTTCTCCAACATATTTTGGGCAGGTCTCCATTTAATGTTCAGTCCTGCTCATAATCATCCTGTTGAAAAAGGAGCTAGAAAATAAACAACTTCATTGTCCAACCACAGCATTCATTTTAGTGGTAATAAAATGTGTCTTTTTTTTTTTTTTTGGAGTGAAAGAAAAGAGACAAGGAATTGCTGTTTTGACAAGTCAGAGAAATGGTTAGTAATGTTCTAGTTGAGGATGTAAATGAACTGCTGGTAGTAGGACAGGTTAGGAAAGACAGACTAGTAGCTCTATACATACTTCCCTAAAGAAAGCATATTTAAAGGGTGTTTCTCTGAGGGATTAGAAAGGCAAACGGAAAGACAGGAAGAAGTGCAGGCTCCTTGCCAAGTAGCACTACCAAATAGAAGCAGGAACCCTGTTCAACTCCGTTGATGTGCAACTTCAGTGCTAAATTGGGGCACTGTCTTTACTTCTTCTGTCTTTTATTAACATTTGTATAAAAATACAATGTACACTGTGAGGTAAGTAGAATTCTGCAGTAATCTAAAGGGGTGTGAAAATGTTTATCTTCTTTTTCCTTTTAAGTACCTATATAGCATGAATTGTCTCACAATAGTGCTAAGGGCATACCCAGGGTTCCTGTCCGTCACAGTGGGCTTGGCTTGGGTCTGGGTTCAGCTCCCCATTCAAACAGCAGCCTAAGTATATAATATATAAATTCTATAAATATATAACAGCATTTTATAAATATAAAAATGGGTAAAATTCACTCTGGCCTGTATCCATGCCTGTTCTCAGAAGGTGCTGATGTCCGGGATGAGAGCAGAGGACCACGCGGGATAACTGGGGCCGTGATGGAGCAGGGCTGGGAAGTCCCCCGGCTGGGGTGCACTGGACCTGGCTGTGTTCCTGCGCCTGCTGGGAGGTGACATCCCTCCAAAATGGTCCTGGGGCAGTAGTCCAGCAAATCCATGTGTGGTGCTGGTGACAGATGCGCAGCTGGAGTGGGTCTGCTCCCATGTGTACATCGATGTAGGCAAATCTATTCCATGTTCAGCTTTCTAAGTCGGTTTAATAATACACATTAAAATGCCAACTGACCTGCAACAGGAGAAAAAAAAATTGTTTGTGACATTAAGCACCTTAACATGAAATAATTCAAGTTAACCTACAGCAGATTTTAAGCATAAGCAAGTCCCTAGATGGTAAAGGTAAAAATGCACACCCTGAAAAGGTCAGGCATCTGTTGAAACCTCCTTGTGCTCCCACTTCTGACAAAAACGAGATGTAGGCAAAGACAACTCCAGAGCAAGCCTGAGGAATAAGAAAAGAGGTGTGCTAGTCAAAAGAGAGGTAACATTTATATTTCTCATAATGCTGTAAGGTACCAGGACTCAGAAGGAGCCAATGAACAACTGCTCTGTCTCCTGTATTTGCAAATCTTGTTTAAAAAGTTCCTAACTTTTGTTCTGCTCTCAGGATGCCTCCTTCAAATCACTGTCATCCCTTGCCCATTTTTAGCTTTAACTGGTCTTTATAGAAGTGCAAGAGGAAAATCAGCATAGTTTAACCCAGTATAATGGTGGAATAGTTTTATACTGAACTGGAACATGGAGTAGAGATCATTTTGATTAGTATATTGTTTCAACACTGGACAAATACAAAAGTTTCTCTTGAGTCTAAGGATATTTTTAATACTCCTTTTTAGATGTTGTTTTATTTTGCTTGAAACTCAAAATGCATTCTTCCCAGAATTTTTAATCTTGTTCTTTTAATTTTTTTAAGGGTATCCTGTCAGTTTTTAAATACAATCTTTTCATGTTGCCAGTGAATTGCTTTGATCTGCAGATGAGAACTGATGAGATGCAGCTTCCTCATTGTTGTACTTTGCCAAGAGTTTTGACTGTGTCTACGATCGAGCTTGTCAGAATCCTAAAATTGGGACAATAAAACTCCTGACAAGACTTTCAGCAATCTCTTCCCACTGTCTTTAAAGCAAAAAGCCCAGAACAAGGTGTCTGTGTTTTAGTAGCATAAAAGTGAGCGAAGAAAAAAGGAACACAGTTTGATTAACACGCTCTTTGTTTTATTTATGTAGTAAGAGCTGTGAATTCCTCTTTCTCTGTACCACATCTTCATGCGTCAAGGGAGCTGGCAAGGGAGGAGCTCGCAGAAGAGGGATGGCTGGGGGCTACACAAATTGCCCATGAAGTGGTCTTAAGGGTTGTCCTGAAAAGGACAATACACAGCGATGCTATGGGACCCTAAAACACTCCGGGCTGGATTGGAGGAGGTCTCCAGGCCACCCCTCTGCCCCAGGCAGAGCCGGCTCCAGGGTCAGACCCGGCTGCTCAGGGCTTTCCCCGTTGAGTCTTGAAACCTCCGAGGATGGGAACAGCACAGCCTCCCCGGGGAGCCCATCCCTCAGCTCCTCTGCCCTCCTGGGGAGGACGTTTTCCTGAAAATCCAGTGCTTTGGGTGCCTCTCAGTGCCTAAGCTCAGGAAAACACATGTCCCTTGAGGGGAAATGGGCTTTTTTGGTCAATTCATATCAAATTACATAGTGGTTGGTTGGAAGAGGTAGCCCAACATTATTCTCAAAAATACCATAGTTCCTTCAGATTCAGATGAGCGGTTCTTTTTAGTTTAACTGCGGCTTGAATTCTACAGCATATTTCAGGGAATAAGTAAATAAAACACCATTCATGCCATGGGATCAGCATACTAATTTATGGCCAGATCTGAAGCCTTTTCCCAAGGCAAAATACAATTAAAGCCAGGCAGAACTTGACCTGAGTGAGCACTTCAGGATTTGATCTGTGAATTTTACTTTTCTGCATTTTTATTATTTTTCTACAGTAGTAAAAATATTTCTCCTGCTGGTGATTTTACATTGTGCTGGATATTGAATTCCTTGCAGTAAAGGCCTAACCTCTTGAAACCTAATCTTATATAGCGTGCTATCTAAAGAACTTAATTCTTATTGGGATAACAAGTTTAAAAATACATATTTTTTAAAGCACATCCATGACATTTTTGTTAACCTGGTTCTAACGGTGATCTAGCAGTAACAGTAGAGGATGAAAAGCAAAGAACAGGCTGAGATCTAATCTGACCTATCTCATTGATTCGCTCCCTGACCTTGGGTAAGCCTTTTGACCTGCCTGTGCCTCAGTCAACTCAGCTGGAAAATTGGGTAAAGAGCGGAGCCTGTTAGAAAACCATCTTCAATTTGAACAAAGATTTCCCGGAGACCCAAAAAAAGTGAGTGTAGTCATTTTGTACAGACATAATTGATTGCGGACTGCACAAGAATAACATCCTGAGCTATGGGATGCAATGGATGACATCTCATTCGTCGTACGGTGGCTGGGTGGTCTCTGCGTCCGCTGGAGCTCGGCCACTTTGCACGCGTCCAGAGCTGTATTTTCACTTTCACAGCATCAGTCCGGCCGCGTCTGCCCTCGGTAGGAGCGTGGCTCAAACATTGGACGAGTCTAAGAAGGTGCTGGGGAGTAATTACTATTCCTGTTCGGTTCAGAGTTACTGAACTAAATTACTGTCCCCCAGATTTATCACGACCTAAAGTGGCATCACATGCTACTATATCAATAAAACATAAAATGAAATCAGGCCTCTACCCAGAATTCACCCGCTGCTTTTCCAGCGTGCCCTTGCTCTCCCAAGCCAGGTTTCATGCCATCCGTCCGTAACCAGCGGTGCCTGTAATTACCGAGATGAAGACTGGGGCTGCGATCCTGACGTTAAGCCTCACGCGTGCGCTCGAAGCGCGACCTCTTCGCTCCGCAGGGTGCAGGAGGTGTGCCTGGATCCTCCCGTCCTCGGCGGGAGCCGCTCCTCCCGACCGGCCGCTGCGGCAGCCCCGAGGTGCGATGGGGAAGACGTTGAAGTCAGGCGGAGGCGAGCCAAGGGCATTTGCATGGCATGTGGATAACCACGCGGAATTGGCAGCAGGCGGCCGGCCGCATGCACAGAGCTCCCTCCTCTCACGAATTTGGCACTGTTTGTCCTGGGCAAAGGCCAGCTTCTCTTGCTTGTGCCAGCATGTTTAAACTATCCTGGACTTACTAATCTATTCTCCATGACCCACGCTGGAAAAATGACCGTTTCCTTTTCCCAATTCCCACATCTGCTATTTGTTTTCCTCTCTTTGCCTTCCCGAGATTTGGGAAGGAGTTCAGGAATGCGGAGCGCTATTCAAACCTAAGCTGACCTCAGATACTGAGTGGCATTTGTCTGGCAGCGCTTGTAGGTAACTAGTTAAGGGGAAACGGGCATGTTTGTTCACTTTCACGTGCATATTTCTAGACGTTTTCAAATTAAATAAAAATCTTGATTTTGTTCTAAAATGTTAGCTAGCAGCATGGCAAGAGTGGGAAGGACCCAGTATTTCCAATGGAAACCAGTAAATACTGCTCTGCCGGTTAATTGGCTCTGTCATTATCCTTCCATGAAATATTTGAAATTGTAACATTAATATTAGGTGCAAACACCTAAAAAAAGTCACTTCTACTAGGCCAAATGAAATTACTATGTGGGAATGACATTTATGCTGGAATAAAATCAGCACTGTGCCTCATATAACATAATATATATATATTTTGCATTAAGAAAAATCCCAGGCTCTACTCACTTTAAAAGTGCAGGCAGAGAAAAACAAAATGAAATTTCACTTGAAAATATTCAGTTTTCTGAATGGAATATTGTGAAAGAATATGTTTCATTTAGAAGACCTAAATAGCAAGGAAATTAGTAAGAAAAGAAGTAAGGACAAATACAGTGTAGAAGCAAAATGCAGTCAAAGTTTGCATAATGACACAAAATATTGCAGTCTTGAGAAGGGTTGGATGACATGCAGTGGGGTGGCTTAACATTAACTTCATTGGGACCAAGAATTTACCCTTCTTTTTTCTTTTTATTTTTTTTTCAAAGGCGGCGGCTTGATAGGCCTCCCTAAATGCAATTTACTGTGATCCTTTTTAATCTGAATGAAGTGATTTTAAAATTTTTTAGGCATCCCGTGTGCACGAAGATATATATGCACCCTTGAAAAAAGAACAATGAAAACAATCACATCTTGGGAGAGATAAACTTGTTAAGAAAGATTAAAGGGAGATTTAACCAACAGAGTTACTCTCCACAAAGGCGCTTATATGCCTTTTTTTTTTAACAACTCAGTGGAAGTTCAGTGTCAAAATAGAAACTGGAGGCTAAAACTGGGATCTAGGTCTACTGCTGTATTTTCCCCTGGGCTTACAAGACTAAGCAGAAGTACAGGAATTACCCACAAATATTTGGTGGCGTTTATATCAAGAGCCTAAAATAGATGCGTACTTATGGAATTAAGAGGAAAGGACTTTTAAAAGAGCTGATTAAACTCACTGCGATGATGCTTTTCAGATTAATGACCAAGAACGAGGAGCTGAATTTTTCTGACTTTTGATACACACGTTCCTCCTAGTAATGAGAACTTGATGCTAGGAATTAGCTGAGTAGCAATGAGCGTGAGGAAAGGCGCTGAGGTTTGCATGCAGCATACTTTGGTACGCTCTGGCTGGTGACGGGTGAATCCTCCTGCCCGTCTTCTTCTCTGAGGTGGCACGTCAGTGTGTGCGTCGTCAGAAGTCCTCAAGCAGTTCTGAAAACTTTTGTTTACTCATATGTAATCTGCTGTTATCACTCATACGTTCCTTTTGCTTTTACTTCTGCTCAGATTTCCTTTCACCATCGAGTACCTTTGTTTAAGATTATTTTTCCCTAGATATACAAGGTTGCATTTTTCCAAGTTAAATGTCATTTGTCACCGTTCAGTAAGAGACTGCACATTCTGCTTTGAAATACCCTCTGATCGCCGAGGCCATCAACTCTGGCTATCGTAGAAACAGACGTCAGAGATGAAAAGTGCTCTTAGGTCATCCAGCCCATCTCCCTGCCAGCGCTCCATGGATGGAGCTGGCTCTCGCCGTGGTGACAGCCCTTGTCCGAAGGGAGCCACGGCGGTATCTTTGGGCAGCTCTCCTTGGATCCAAGCTCGGTGTTTGCTCTCGCAGGCAGATAAAGTTCTCTTTCATGTCCATGAGCCATCAGAAAAGGAAAACCCAACACGCTGGTGGAATGACTCCACCATTGTTACTGGACGACCCTGCACAGTTTCAAAAGATATTGCGTGTCTGTGCATCAAAGAACTGTAACGGCGACAACAGAGAGTCATGGCTCATGCCCTCAGTGTAGAGCCCTTAGTCTGTCCGTCTTCAGGAAAGCACCATGTGAATACAAAAGTGTTTGAAATACAGAATATATTTTTGGCATAACGCTTAAATATGGAACCGTTTTGTGCAGAATGAAAGGCAGAAATATAGTTATAAAGTGATCAAAAATCCATACTTTTGGTATAAAATTAATACAAATAGCCAAACTACGGGGATAATCCTTCTCTCACTGAAGTCAGCGGCAAAGATCCCTTTGATTTCAATAGGCATGAATTACAAGCGAAGAGAAAACCTGGGTTATTTGTAATTGTAATTGACTTAGTTTGCAGTGACAAAGTTGCTGCATGGAGGGAAGGTGTGCATCCTAATTGTCTTCAATTTCTTGCTGTGGCTAGATTTAACTGTGACTACCCAGCGGTCTGTAATATTTTTTTTTTCCCCTGCTGGGACACTTTGCTATGCATGTTAACAGCACCACAATTGCGGTAGGGACAGTCCTGGCTGATGTTCAATTAGATTAAAACCAGTGATTTTTTTTAAATGCTTTTGTTGTTCTTTTTGACATGTGGGTGGGTTTTTGTTTCTTTAAAAATATGGCATGAGATTCATCACAGTAAGAGTGTCCCTTTATAAGCTGGAACAAAGAGGACATAGAGAAAGCAGGTAAGTCTTTTAGTGTAACTACAGCCAAAAAAAAGGCAAAAAAGGAGAAAAAACAATTTAAATGCTTTAGTCTCCTTTCTGTGTTTAGGTGAAACCTTCAGACTGACTGTCTTTCAGCTTACCAACTAATTGAGGAGAGAATGGTAGCATAAAAGCATTTTTTGTTGGAGTTAGAGACGTAATTAATTGATCATATGTTGTTTCTTTAGCAATTATGTGATATTCCCCTGTTAGTCTGTTTAAAATTTTTGTGTCAGTGTAAAAATGCAATGTCTCTGCCGTTTTCAAAAGTAGATAAATGAGGTCCTTCTCTCCTTCTCTGGTCAGCCTTGGGGACCTGCGGCTCGTTTTGACCAAGGCTTTCCAGGAGCGTTTGCCATTTCAGGGATGCTGAATAACTCTGCAGACAGGAGACTTTTCCATAATTAAACTCTGTGCAAAATAAAGGGAGATCTTCATCACACTCTTTGTATTCATATAAAATCTGTTGCCATGGGAGCTAGCATTGAATAGCAAGGTAGGCAAAATCAGTAATGTTACATTACGTTTGCCCTGTAGCCACTGGAGGGTCCCTTAAAATAAAGTCGCCTTTTATCTTTGCTTTCTGAATAAACATAAAACTAGATTTTTAGTGCAAAATCCTGATTTCAAGGTTATTGATGCCAGACTAAATTAATACAGTCTGTGCGATAGCATACAAAATCCCCAGCAAAGCCAGGGATACTCCTGTCTTTTGAAAGCTTGACATTTGTTTTTCATAATGAACTTAAAGGTCACCAGCTACAGATGAATCAGGATACCTGCTTGAGTTTACATTTACATGCATTTTATTTTATTCCCATGTGCACTTTTTATGAGATCCATCACTGGAATAAAACTGTAGCTCTCTCTTATTATCCAGGTTTGATAGTCTAGAAGAGTTATCAACCTGCTGCCTTTAAGAACAGATGAGTTGTCTTCAGCGCATTGCCGTGCCGCTGCAATTTAGTGTGGTGTGGTTCAAGAAATGTCTGCTTTCTTTACTGCTTGACCTGAGCATCACCACTAATTTCAGCTGTAAATATAATGTTAAAAAGTGGCTCTCTGTTCCTAATCTATAATTCTCCGTGTTTTGTCATCATGCTCAATCCCTGAAATGATGGCAATGTTGCACTGTCGAAGTTAGTGAAAAATGGTTTGTGTGTATTGATGCTTGTTTAATTCTCGTTTTATTTCTACAGATGAAGATGCAATTAATCAAAACACAGGTTTCAGAACTTCCAGGGATTCAGAATGCCTCAGTCAGACTTACAATGAATGTGTCCCGTGTCTTCTGCATATGAATTTCTGTTTTTGTTCAGACTAGCAAGTGACCTGTATTGCTGCACAGATTTTTTGAAACCAAATAACATTTTATATTTTTACCAAAATACCTGTGGAGCTGACAGAGCATGATGCATTCATTTTCCTTGATTTTGTAGTGAGGGAAAAGGCTAGCATGAATAATTCAAAAATAATGCTGAGACTGTTAAGATTTAGTACTGGAGAGGTCATCACAGTTGGGAGAATGAGCTAGGAGACTATTACTATTCCACGATCTTTGAATCTCAAGGTGACATCATTATTATTTCTCTATATCTATAATGTGGTGCCGCAACCAACTTATTGCAGTGTTTCTCATGTAGGGTAGAAAGATCAATTACATACAGACCTCAAAATGTGAACTATAAGCATAGTGTCCAATAAAACTGTCATTAACAGTCACCACAATTTTAACTGTATGCTTCCAGGTCAAGCTGTTTTAAAAATGATAACTGACATTGAAAGGTTGAATAAAGAGCACCCGTTCCAAAGGGAACAATTCTTTACCCAAATAAGTTTTCATTAACAAATTTGCTAATTCCTTTCTTCAGTTTACAAAAGCATTCGGCATTTATCTCATTGTTTCTGGTACGCACATTCACAGACAACCCTGGGGAAAAAAAATTAAATCCTAAGTTTTCCAGATGATCAGCATCAACAGTAGTATCGGTGAATGCAGATAAAGCATCTCTGTGCAGTCTGATTTAATTTATTCCTGTCTTCAACGAGAAACTGAAAGGTATTACCCAAATGGAAGTTATATTACGGTAGTGCTTATTGCATTACTTTAACTATTACCTCACCTCTCCGACTGCCGTTAACTCACCAGCGTGCCCGTGGAAGCGTGTGTTATCCAAAATAAACAAGTCACTTACAAATATTCAGAAGTAATGTATGCCAGGAAACAGCCGTTAGGACTTCAGAGGCATCTCTCCATTGGGTGAGCGCTGCCTTGTGTGTTTAATTAAACATCCATTTCCCTTGGAGAGTATTCCTCAAGACTGTAACTCTTCCAATAAACACTTTTCCTACTTGTTTTGTTTTCTTTTTGTAATTTTCACATGAATTTGAAAGATAAATAAGGCAGCTTTCATAAGGAAATTACAGAGAAAAAAGGTTTGGTAAGCCACCTGTTCTGAACACCAGGATGTTTTGATGTAAGTAGCGCTCAAATGTTTCTAAAAAATATGCTGCAACTCTTTGACACAATGATTTCCTCTTGTGTTTTTTGAAGGAACAAGCTACTCTCCTGCTCTCTTAGTTCTTTCCTATTTTTCTTATGGGGTTTAGGCTTACAGCATCATGACAGCTCTTTGCTCCCGAATAGCCAGACCCGAAGGCGGTGCAGGGCGAGGAGCGCGCCGGGGCTGTGCGTGCTCGGCCGGAGGCTCCCGCAGATCCTGCCCTCCTCACCCCATGCCTCTCTCCCTCTTCTTACCTCTTTTTTCCCTCTCGGCTACTTTATCAGCCCAAGAGCCGTGATCCGCAGCCAGGCACACACATAACGTCTAACGACTGCTAGGGCAGGTCCAGCAGCCCGCTCCGTGGTGGTCTTCCCAGGACATCTGCACCGATGGCTCTCGGATAGCCAACGACGCCTTCGTATTCACGGTCTATATGGGCTTGTCAGTGATTTTGTTTTTCTAAACTCTGATTTGCGTTCCCTTGCTTCTCTGAATTAGACATTTTTACAGTAAGTTATGAAAATATTAATATGACTAAGTAAGCATATACAAGGAGCAAATAGATGAAAATATGTAAAAAATGAAGATTCTTTTTTATTTTCCTTGCAAGGCTTTCTGGTGTGCGCAGCTGGAAGGAAAGGGCACTGTGGCAGGACCACGGACTCCAGCCCTGCTGAACCAAAAGATTAAAAGGAGATTGGTCAGAGGAATCAAAATTATATGGGCTGGTAGAGATGTGATCCTGCGGCAGGAAAAATAAAACAACTGTGAAACAATGTCTCTCTAATGACTACAGGAAAATTAAAAAACGAGTTATGCAGTGGCTTCCTAGGTATAGCTTTTTTCCTGTTCAACCAAACATTTATTTTAATTTCTAGCATTTGGAGGAAAGCCACACGACTTAAGCTCCCGTTCGCCCTCATTATACAACCTTCACTGTCATAATGTTTTTGTTGGCCTATTGCACACAATGATGTTCACCCTCTGCAGTGAGCGTGGTCCAGAGGTGGTAATGGTTAACCAGCTGGGTCAGCATTGCTTGGCCTAACGTGCTACCCTGACGTTGAGTTTGGGAGTATCAGAAGGTTTGAGTATCATTGCTAATGGTGGCAGTCTTCTTGTTGGGTACCTAAGAGTTGGAGAAAGAATTGGAGATCAGAGGCAGAAACAGATTCTATGGCAAAAGTATTGAGAACCCTGGAGACTTATGCTTACTTCTGTCTTTATCACAGACTTTCTTGGTTTGGGGGCATGACATGATGGCAGCTACATTTACTGTTAGATTTATGTTCAGGTACTGTAGTGGTGGAGCTACAAAATTAGTTATATGATCCCAATAGCCAGCAGCAGTAAAGGCAGCGAGGACAGTCTTACAACTGAACACAGTATAGGGAGTCTGCAGGTCAGGGGTCAATTCAAATGGTTTATCTGCTCTAGTATTTCCAGTCTTAATATTGCTCTAATTTGTGTTATAAGGAGTCTGGGAAGAGTTTTGCTGCCAGTTATGCCTTTTAGATGACCTGAGGATTTCATTTGGAGCGTACGTGCACTGTGCATAGTGCTAAATTTTACTTGAAAAGCCAATCTGGTTATAGGTGATCTTGCTCGAAATTTGAAAAGCATAATAATAATTTAATAGTAATGAAATACTGTTGACAAAAATGCAGTTTTTGCAGAACCAAGCAGGGAGGAAATCATCTTTCTGCCAAAGAGCTTGGATTTTATAATGTGTTTTGGAACAACACTGGAGTCCTTTTGGAAGAGGAAAAGCAATGGTGCCCTAGCCCCCAAACCAACCCCAGACAAACACTAACGCAAACATTTTGAATGGAATCTTTGTTCATACCTGTCCAAACTAGAAATTCCATCAATTAATAATGGATTTTCTAAAAAGTGTTGAAAAAGTACAATAATGATAAAAAAATTCTTTAGCATATTCAGTTACTTTTCACATGAAAGACATTCTGTGGCCAGTGCCCAGTGAAGGATGTTATTCTGTTGTTCAACTAGGAGAGAAGAAAAAGGTAGCAAAAAAAAGCTAAAGAGAGTCATTAAACCTGTTTATCATTAAATAAAATGTACAAGCTTGTTCATAACGCAGGAATGCAAAGTATACCGTTCAAGGAAATGTAAACATAACTGCAACTATTTCATTTCATGTGAGGCTTGTGTTAGCTCTCCTATTAAATTTAATGGGTTGCCTCATGAGAAGCAGCTCATTAATATGAATATGAAGAGCATGTTTCAACCTGCAAATTAAATAACACAAAGATGCGTGATGTTTATTTTCCTTTGGTAGATCTTTGCTTTTTAAAAATATGAACTAATGCAGTAGAAATAGCTGGGGTCTGGGGATAAAACACTGAAGTGCGAATCAGGAGACCGTGTTTCTCATTCCACTCAGTGTCGTATGCTTCTGAAGTGAACCTCAGCAAATCAATTAACTGCTGTTTACTTTGGTTACTGAATCGGGTTAAATCAACGAACAGTGTAATACTTCACTTATTGTGAGGCTAAGTAGTTATAATTAATTATACCGGTTTAGATGAACATCACGGACTGCCTGGAGTGGTGGGCAGCGCTGGAGTGGCGGTCCAGGGTTTGGATTCGGGAAGGTTGGCAGCTGCCTCGGTGTGCCGGAGACTCCCCCTCACCTGGGCTGGTCGAAATGCTTCATCCGCCTGGTGTGGTTGTATTGCTTATGACTCCAGAGCAAGCACGGCCACAGCAGTTGGGATTTGCGATGTTTCTGCCCATAGACGGGACAAAAAGGGACATCCTCGGTCCCTTGGTTCCCTTCAAGGTGTTCGACCAAAGAGACTTTCCTGTGGGCGAAGCATTTGTGCAGCTTAGGTTGCTGCTTGATGTATTTCCAGTAAGTTGCTACATGAAAAAAGCAGCTAAATGAGCAAAACCCCTTAAAACAGAAATTGAAGAATTAGACAGCAAACAGCCAGGAAGGACCATATTTATGGCCCTCAAAGGAACATTAACTTGCCCACATTATCAAATTAGGGTTAATTTTCCAGAAGACAGAGTCCCTTTTGTGGTTTCACTCTCTGGCCACAAAACTAACACTCACCTGTGAATTGCAGGCATTGTTTGAAGGACTGGTGCCTCCAGTAACTTGAATTTTGTTTGTTTATTTGTCCCTTATTCATCAGCAAAGCTTCCTTATGATCATTTTAAATTCACAAGTAGGTATAGGGATTGTCTTAAAACCTTCTGGTGAAGTTTATGTCTGAGTTTTTTTGAAGCATGGGAGGTTTCACATACAAAAGTTAAAATAAATGTTATACCTGAAAACCACCAGAAATTCAGGACTTGATCCTGCAGTGATATATGATCAATTATATTGCTATAGTCCTGTAATGCATGCTTAATTCAGTAGCCCAATCAGGTTCCTCCTACACGAGCCATCCAAGGTGAGTGTTCAGCCCCGAGCTGTCCTGCTCCGTGGTTTGAGGGAGCTCAGCTGCTGGTGCCACATGTGCACAGCTCCCCGATGCCATTGAGGTCTGCCCATGTGCTGGAAAACACATACAGGCAGCCTGATGAAAAAAAAACAGAAAAATTGTGATTTTTTTTTTTTTTTAATTTCAACGTGCCCATTTCACTGTAGTCACAAAAAGTCAAAGGAAGATATTCATTTGTGTAAAAATGTGATTGACACAACATTTTTTGATCATTCTTTCTGGAGTTACTTATAGTGGGGTTTTTTTGCTAGCCTTACATTTTACGATCTAGGTCTGCCTTGGTGGGTCTCCTGAAATGGGACCTGTACTCAATACTGGGAATCCCAGAAAATCAATTCAGCTGATCGCCGGCCGAGAATTTGAGCTTTTCCTGTTTCTTTTGCGCTGTGAAGGACCTGCCATCCTAGTGGGAGCTGCAGAGGTCTGCGATGAATTCATTCTCACCCCTGCTTCAAGCCCAGTGTGGAGCTGTGCTGCCTGGGAGATGCTCCAGACACAAACCATGACCCACAAACACACATCAGCTGCGGTTCCGTGGGAGATGCTGGGGAGGGAAGGCTGCTGTACTGGTTTAACACCAGAGGCAATAAATCTGCGTAATCACGAACAGGCAGGAGCCGTCGTTGCACCTATTTTATTGACTTCTCTGTACTTTCCGATGGACGGGAGCATCTGGGGGTAGAGTAACTGCAGTGCTCTCCTCGCCGTGTGGAGCATGGTGTCCAAAGGACCGCTGGTGGAAAAGTCTTGTGGTAGCTTTGGGATGGATCGCAAGAAAGGCCAAGATGAAAAATTTCATAATAAAAATAATCACGTTCATTACAGGGTCTAAGCCCAGAAAACTTCCAGCAATAACTAAAAGTTTTGGAGGGAACTCATAAAAATTACTTAGGAAGACTAGTAAGACCTGCACTCTTATCCTTAACTTGTACAAGGAAAAAGTATTAAGCATTCTACTTTTTTTTTGTTACATTTTTGTTCTGTTGCGCATACTCAGGAGACCCCTTTATTTCAAATTTAAAATAGTCTATGAAAATCTGTATTGACGTAATAGCTTATTAGGCTACAAGCAAAATATTCCCAGAACTAATTTTTAATTAATATAGTTCACTGAAAACTTATAAAAGATTCATACATAATATGATAAAAGAAATAAACATCCTCAATACCATGTTAAGTTTCTTTTCTTTGTAAAACATTGTTTTTTCTCCTCTGCTACCAGCACAATAAAACCTACTCTTACAAAATTGACTTGCACTTGTCTTTGGCAGCTCTGTCAGATGGGATATTTTCTGATACATAAACGGTGCTTATTAATTCAGAGTCAAATTCCGTCACCTTTTCTCACTTTGGGTACTGCCTTTTGTAAACAGCTCGGTATTTTTAATCCAGACTTCTCTTTGAGTTTGTCACTGTCCCTCCAACAGCCTGCTCCAGAGCTGATGGAGGCCACTGGAAATCGTCTCACTGACCTACCTGGGTTTTATGTCAGTCATAAGGTAACTAAAAGTGGCAAGATTTGACTTGAATTCATCTCATCTCTCTGCAGTCATGTCAAAGTGAGATACCAAGTCTAAGCTCATTGCAGGACGTTCCCTCTGTAGGCAGTGAGGAGACACGGGCATCTCCGGAGATGTCTTTTGCCACATTTCTGGAAAAGGAGGGTGCGTGTTGTGATGGCTGAGCAGGAGAGCCTTGCTGAAAGGGCCTTAAACTGGTGCCTTCTTGGGGGGGATGAGTTGGTCCCACCCTCAGGGTCTGACCCTGCAGATCTTCACAACCAGGGCTCTTCTCAGAAGACACAGGGAGAGGTCCTCTGAGAAATGCGAGGGTCTCTCTTGAGCCTTTTGCAGCAAGGATGACCTTCTGCGACCTGCTTGGCACAAAATACTTGAATTTCGCCCTAAGAAAAGCAGCTGTTCAATGGATAGTACGAGATGCTGAATGTTGTGCCGTTCTGAGAAGCCCTTTCCTCCTCGCTCTCTTCCCTCCCCCAAAGTCCTCTCCAGCCATAAATTGTGCGTTTCGGTTTGGTTGAGTTCTCTTTATTTTGGCCTGTGCGTGATCCCCATTTGCATCAGAGGTTTTCGCTGCGGAATTCCATGCAAAAGTTAATCTGGGAAAGCTAGATAATAAAAACTGGGGGCTTTTGGTCATCGGTCAGGAGGGATGGGGCCATCTGGGTGTGACCGACCAGAGCTGAGGCATTCAGTAATAGGGTGGAGGCTTTACTACTTCATCCTTCCTTGTTTTGGCAAGGACAGAAGAGGAATTAAACTGGAAGGCTGACAACCCGAACTCACATTTCCTGCGCCATTATTTCTGGTAGCTGCCGTACTCTCTGCAATAGCCCCACACAAAGGCTGTGTCACGTTTCTCCTGAAGTGATGACAATTAAACACGCTGATTTTTATGCAGTTCTAATCAAACTTAGTTGCTGTTGCTCAAAGACAAGATGCGCACGTTCCTACTGAAGCTCTACTTCTAACCTTCAGTGACATGAGAAGCGCCGCTCCGAGCGATGCTCCGGGGGGTCAGAAGGGGATTTGGAGGCTGAGCAGCCGCTACCTGCGCCCGGGCGGCTGCACCGAGGGGCCAAGCTTCTGCTGGCGGACGGGGAAGGAAGAAAGGTGGGGGACTTAGGTTTTTGTAACTGTTAGCAGAAAGATTAAGAAGTGAGGACTGAATTATGGCTGGCAGAGCAGCCCCAATGTCGGGTGAGAGCTCTTCTGCCTCTTTATCCACAGAGGTGTCCCCGGGTGCCAGAGGACCTTCCTGTAGGTGTTCAAGAAGTGCTGCTGTGCCATTGCTGAAATCACGAAACTCTCTGAAAAACTAACGAGTATTTCACTGGAAAAGATCTGCTTCGTTAAAAACTCCTTGGTGGTTGTAAATGGGTGCTTAAAATATACATCTACCATAGACCTGTACCAGTGTCCCGTTCCTTACATCAACAGCATAATGTGATAGCATTGGCCATCTCTTGGAAGATCTTTCCTAATTAATCCAATTGTGTATCTTAGTCTAAGTCAGGATAACACTATGTATTTAATAGGATTTAGTCCTGTGAATTCTTGATATCCGTAGCTCCTTTGTAGCTTTAGTATACTCAGCATTTTTCAGGATTAGGTCTTAAGGGCTTGATCCAAAAACATTTAAAATCAATAGGTGTTTTCTTTGACTTCAGTGGGCTTTGGTTCAGCCTCTAAATATGAGTCAATACTTTCTGATCCGAGTACAAAAAAATATTTTTAAATCGTATTTCCAAACCCCTTATTACTTACTTTACACTGCACAACTTCTTGAACTCTACGTAGATTTGAATAGGGAAATATTAGCCAAAACAATAATGATATTATTAGTTGGAGCTTTAGCTTTTAAATTCACTAAAATGTACCATTGAGTATTCTTTAATGTTATAGAAGAAGAATGATTAATTTAAGGTTCAGGTGCAAGACAAGGTCAGGAAAGAATTGTTACTGTATACAGCGAGCATTTCAAGACGAATTTGTAGTTTGAAGTATCATTTTATGATGCATTTTCTGTTTTGTTATCAGGGGAAGTATGATGGGTGACATACGAGTGATCACAGTGTTTTGGTGCAATGTTCTGTGATGGGCTTTTCATAAAAATTAGCTGACAATGTCATGAGTATACAAGTAAATTTATAGCTTTCATACTGGACTGCCATTCCCAGAGCTATTTCCAATCACTTGGGCTTTTTATTAAGTTTATTGTTCTTTTATTGTTCAGTGGAGTGTAAGCAGCGAGATTACAAATAAATGTAAGTTGCAGTGGGTATGAAGTCAAGCTTGCAGAATTAGGGAAGACGCAAGCGGAGGAGAGCAGAAATTAATTTGAATCATTGGTGATATGAGAGACCACGTCCTGACATTTCTTGTCAAACACGCGTACCGTACGCAGCGTCGCAGGCTGACATACCGCTCCTGCCAAAGTCGCGGCCAAAAAGCCTGAAAACAAAGTGGCAGTTGTGCTTCCAACGTACTGACCACGTCTTTTCCTTTCTTGATTATTTTTGTTGCCCGCTTCACTCTGCTGTCTGCCTTCTTTTTACTCCAGCAGTTGCTTGCAGCGTAACAGGACCAACAAGTGAAGGGCCATGAAGTTTCTTATTTTAGTATGATTCTCATAATATCTTCAGTGTGAAACCTTCAGCATTTATTTCCCTCTACTTTTTTGCCCCTCAAAGAGTGAATACTTTATCATTTTGGTTAATATCCTGACCAGCAGAGCAGAAAATCAGACTCATAGCTTTTAATGACACATTTTCAACTGCAAGTTAGTAAAAAAAAAATCATTTTTATGTGGTTCTTCAATACTTATACAGACTTCTAGAAACATAATTAAAATTTGTGTTCCTTCTTTGTTATTACTGCTGTGGACTCCACTTAAACTGGATGCTGTTTGTCTGGGCAATCAGACAATAGCTAGAATCCAAAAGCAAATCGATTTGCTGTGTGGCTTGTGCTATTACTTAAGTTATAAATAAAATGATTTTTCCCAGATGGCTCCCTGATGGCCCTGCACTCTTCCCGGTACCAGCTACAGCTTTTCATCCCTGCTGCAACTCCCTCGTGCATTCCGCCGGCCACTCGCACCTCCAGCCTTCCTCCGGCGCCGCGCTCGCTCGCTCAAGTCTTTCCCCAAACAGCCAAAAGATTCGGCTGAAGTGGAGCCGAGCAAGGTCGGGAGGAGATTTATCAGGAGCCCAGGGTGGCCGGAGGACTCTCCTGAGACCAGCCTGTGCCAGAGGATCTGCAAAATCCTGGCTTAGCTGCGGTGTTGCAGCCTTGGGGGGCTCGTACCAAAACTCTAGTGAAATGGTGTTTTAGTTGGGAGCAGAAGGATGCCCGAGGTTTTACACCCCAGCGTGAGGGCAGTGCCAGGTTTTCCCTTCCCCAGTGCCAGCTGAAGGTCCCAGTCCTGGGATATGCCCGGCTGGGGGGGCCGCGACCCCGCTGCTGGGTCTGCTGGTGCCTGCCCTTATCCCTGCCTGCCTTACTCTTGGGAGTAAACCTGTTGAAGCTGATGGGACCACACGCTGGTAAAGAGTTAAGTGATGTTTTCAGGTAACAAGCTGGTCTCCTCATTTATTTTTCTAGTGCAAACACTTCGAAACAGAAAGGCTAGCTTTTCTCGAGGTTGTATATTTACTTCATAGGCAAGTTTTCCTTCCAAAAATGTGGGCAGGGCACCACTGGAAACTATAAATGTACATCTGAGAACATGCTACATACACTTACCCATGCTTTGTTTTCATTTTGCCTTTTCGAGATGACTAAAATAATTAATCTTACATGCTATATTTTTGTAATTTTTTTTAGAAAACTGGGAAGATATCACCGGTAATCACACAGCATTTGTAATAGAAGGAAAACAATTATGATGAAAACAAGTATATTGGAAAATTGTGGGACTAAAAATAAATATTTTTCCATGAACACAATAGAACTATATTGGCATTACAGGCAAAAAAAAAATCAATAAAAAGTAGTATATAATAGCTATAGAGTTCAAACAAAGTGCATTCATTCCCTAGTCCCTAGGAGGACCCCTGATACATACGTGCAAAAGTTAATGAAAATCAGACTTCGTTGTGTCATCAAAAATAGCAAAGGAGTTGGCTGCATTTTTCCCCACGTTTTGGCCAGTCATTGCTCCATAAATATAGCACCTATTTAAAGGACCAAGCCTTGTTCCTATTAAAGGCAGTTGCAAACCTCAGGCAAACTTTGGCACAGGTTTGGGGGCCCCGATACTTGCTTGGAGCGCGGTGGGGAGCGGAGCGTGTCCCACATGGGGCCGCAGGTTTGCTCTGGGGTCACCGGGGTGGTCGGACGCTGGGGCAACCCCTCGCCCCCCGCTGACATGATCCTGGGGTATAAAAATAATGGCTTGTCTCTTCTTGGTGAGTTGGCTTTCAACCACGGCTGCGGTTCTCGTTTCTACATACATTCGCGCGAGCCCGGTGTATTTTGTAACAATAAGTCTATGGTTAGTTTTAGGGTATGGAGACTTTTTTGACTTTTTTTTTTGGTTTAAATGCAGGAGAATGGTCTGCTCTAAATCCACACAATGTTGGGCAATGCACAGGTACTTACCTCCCGATTCAAGACGTTAGGGGAAAACACGGTGCATGTTCCTGCAGAAGCTCCTGGGGCAGGACGGTCCCCCCCAGCGCCCCATCCATCCCACCCTGCACGGCGCAGGTCCCAGCGCCGCGGTTCTGCAGGTCCGTCACAAAGCCTGGCCTCCTCGAGCTCATTCAGAAAGACGAAATTATCTGAAGTCAACAGCAGACGTGCAGAGTTTTACTAAAAAGCTGCCGTGTGACTTGCTGCAGAAATAGAGTAATTCTGTGCCTCAGTCATCCAGGAAATATTTGCTTAGTAAGATTCTAGTTGGAGAATAACACCTCCATTTTATTTTTTATTTCTTTATGTTATGTGATCACAGTATTTTGTAAGAATCCAGAACACGTTTTCTTCACATGGTAGCTTCATCAACCCTCTTTCTATCTTCCCACTGACACTGAATGACCCTCGATCTTGCAAACTAACAAGTTTTAATAGTGTCAAAGAAAATATAATACTGAGAACATTCCTAATTGATCTAAGTTTAAGACCCCAAACTGAAGCCAGTTGAAGACAATGAGAGCCTTTCTGTTTGTTTCCATGGGTTTTGTAAACTTTTGTTTGTGAAGGAGGCCCATCAGGAGCAATGCAATTAGGAATTCATCCATCTGAGCCTCTGCTTTTCTTCACTTTAAAAAAAAAAATAAACATTTTTATTTTGCTCATTGAAAGAATACGGGAAAGGATAAGAATGAAGACATTCATTCTGGCTCCGAGCCAGCCCAGTTTGGCCAAGAGGCAAGTTTCCTATAGTTTAAAGATCTGCTACAAAAAAGAAAACCCATTGTTGTTCCACCCTTTGCAACTTAAAAAAAAAAAGAAAGAAAAGGCGGAGAACTATAACTTTTTAAATTAGTTTAAAAAATAATTCTTAGAACTTTCTTTCCCAGAAGATAGGCTGTCTTCTCACTGCAGTTAGTCATTACGCACCCAGCCCCGATACAATGGCTGGCTCCGGAGCAGCAACCTTAAAATGCAGTTTTGCAACTCCTTCTCAGATGAGTAATCTTTACTTATGTCCCACTCACATGAGTAAGGGATACTTAAGTAAGAAATGGTTGAAGGGTCTGGCATGCTGACAACAGCGGAGGAATGAATTGAGCAATGGCTTTTAAAACTGACTGTCAGCATGTCTATAAACTTTGCATGAATTTCCTTCACAGAGATTTTAGGCATGGGCACAGCATGACCCTGGGCTTAGTGGGCAACCAGTCAGTGCCTTTCATTTTGCTCGAACACTTTCCTGCAAAAAATAGCCATATTAACTGTATTAACATATTTTTTAAATTTATCAAGTTTGTAGAGGCAAAGTATAAATGTGATTGTGGATCATGGGGTTGGTGCAGAGAAAGGCACACCTTGTTAAATGCACCTAATATTTGAAAGCTTGGATTATCAAGCTTCAAGATATCAGTTTAAACTTGCAAAGCTTATAGTTGGATTAGCGGGTCTTTTGTATGTTAGATCTTCCTGAGTGCACTTTTCAGCTTCTGATAATATTTATAAATAAACAGTATCTATATGTATTTTCACCTTTCTGGAATCTTTTATGGGAATTAGCGAAGCTGAATCTCAGGAGACAGCTTTATTTTGTTAAATCTCTAACACATTTTGTTTCATGTTGAGTCTTTGGGAGCTCTAATACGTTTTGGGTGGGTAATGTTTCCATACGTTGCTACTCCATTCATAATCCATTACTGGGATAATTCCTCATTTGTGAGGCCTAGAGAAATTATGGTATTCACAAGCATTTTTTGAATATTTATATAATGTCATAGCAGGGCTTAGGATATCAGTTGGCTGGAGACAAAGGCAAGATCCTCAGTTATTCTCATACTTAAGTGCCAGTTTGGTTCCTTGGCAAAAATGTAAATTGCAACGTTGGAAGGCAAAGAATTATTGAACAAGGGGATTACATTGTAAAGCAGTTATTTCAACAGCTGCTACCCGCAAGAGGGGATCTGAATTTTGCAGGAACATAATTTTACTGTACAGAACTATTTTACAAAGTTGAGAATATCAGCACAATTAAAAAGACGAACATCCACGGATTTCTGTGTGCTGTGCAGAGCATGAGATGTCCTCGTGGCAGCGAGAATGGTTGCAGTCCCTGAGCTGAAAGCTGCTCCCATACAGAGCAGGAGATAATAGTTTGGTGTTTTTAAGGAGAGCTCATGTTGAGCGGCAGTCTGGCCTCTTCGAAAGACACAGACTCAAGTGGTCCAGATATAACGTTCCTCGAATTTCTCCTTGTGCTGTTATCCCTGTTGCTCCCAGCATTCCCACTGCCGTTTCTGGCCGGTGAAGTTAATCTTCGCTCCTACTTAAACGCTTTATTTTCTGGCACGGAAGACTGCTGCCTTCCATCGCCTGAGGATATCCAAGTGTCACTGGCAGGTGAACAGCTCCTCGGGTGGATCCTGGGATTATTCCGTAGGAAAGGTTAATGGCCATAATTTTGCACTTGGCCATTTCCATCTGATAATATAAATGACGTTTACCGAGGTAAAAAAACACTATTCGTTTAACGTCTCAGAAGTGGAAGGCATGAAACAGACCAGGTAAGTGGGTTGCTGCAGACCACGCAGTGAACCAGGCTCAGAATTCAGAATAAATATGTCTCCTGAATCCAATTTCCAGTTTCTAGGCAGTAGGTATTTTTTCCTGTCTCCTTCCTTTGTAGCAGGAGTTATATTGTGACAGTTACTAATGGATTGCAGTCATCATGGTTCTTATAACAGCACGCAGTATAACCATGCGATATAACAACAAGACTTCAGTAAATAATCCGTTTTGGCAAGCTGACATTCAGGAGAAGTTTATTATATGTAAATAACATTTGATTTAGTTCTGAATCACTTTCAAAGAGTCCTCCTGGTTCTGGGACCCATTGCGTGGGAAGGGAATATTGGAAGGGGGACAGAGAGTGGGAGCTGCCCACTCTGTGGCACAAATACACAGCTGAAACATAATACAAACGGCAATATGGGACTCGAAAATACCACAATGGGAATATTTTTTTCCCTCTCTAAATTGTGCTACATTCACAGGTAAAAGACATCTCCCCGCACAGCTAGGAAGTAGTAAATAATCCCTTGGAGCCATTGAAGATTGCATTGGACAGACACAGAATTGTTCATGGACTTATCCCACAAAGAAATGTACCATCCTACATTTAGATGTTCCCTGCAGTGGGCTGGTCCTGTATCGTAAACTGAGGACCAAAATTCTGTGGCATCCAAATGGAAATGCGGGGTGAAGGTTGTGGGCGGTCAGGACGTTGGAGTCCACGTCGCACAGCAATGAAGGACTCACATTTGCGTGTGTTTGGGAAGCCTGAGGAGGATCTAGAGTTTATCTGTGGTAGTTAAATCTAATAAGAAATATTCTGTATAAAGGCTTTTGCAAACACTAGTGGGTATTAGTCTTATGTTGAGAAAATATTGAAAATGATTTAAATTACAATGTAGGTATTTACTTTTCCTGGAACTAAATCACACTGTCCTTGCCTAAACAAAGCCTCTGCGCCTTCAGTGGCAGCTTCGATTTGCCTAATCTGCCGAGGAGTGCTAAATCCAGAGTCATCAGAGTGCTTGACCATGTGCTTAACTTACGGCACAGGCTTACTAACCCTGCTTAAAAGTAACCAACTAATCGGGTTGCAAAGGGACGTCCTGAATGCCTGTTCTGGTGCTCACTCAAAGTTAATGGTGTAAACCCACTGTTTTTTGAAGGAATATGACCTGGGTTCTTTGGCTCTTACTAAAGAGACATCCAAGTTGTTGCAGGGTAAGTTTTTTTCTATGGGGCTTGAATTTAAGCAGAACTGTTTTTATGGGAAGTGTGATGTTGCTTGTATCGATTTGGCAACTGGGGAGACAGTGTTAGTGGGTGACCTTGAAAAACGTGATAAGTGGCAAGGATGCTGAAAGGTTGAGGCACAAATGGGATGGCTAAAAGCATATTTATTTCTAGTCTGTGAAGATAGAGAGGGGTGAAGTTCATGGATCTCTTCTCCATAAGAAGAAGCTCCTCAGTAGCCATGGAGTACTTTCCACCACATTCTTCTCAGCTTTGCAGAGAAAATATTCACAGCTATAATAGGGTTATGTGAAACCTGACAACAGCAAACCTGGAAGCCTTAAAAAAAAAAAACCACAAAGGGGAAATTTTAAACCTAAGACCCATGTCCTACTCTGGTTTGTGTTGAAAATGACACAGAAAAAGATTAAAAATAGCAAAAAAAATGGCACAAGTAAAATTGTAAACACTCATTTTACTATGCGTCTAGCAGATGCATGTGAATGTAGTGTGTAGCAGCAGACTAAGGAAATTACCAAACATTTCCCAACCCCGTTCTGTCTGAGATGGAGCAAACATACCCCCCCCGGGGTGCAGATGGTTCCTGTACTACTTAGGCATCCATATAAATATTTCTGTTTGCCAGAATGAAGCGGAGATTTTGGCTGTTAATGATTTATTATTCTCAGCACAGTGATAATTTAGTGGTTTTCCTAGTAAATTAGCCTGAACTCTTCAAAGAAAACCGAGGACCAGTCCCTACCCCTGCAAACGATCCAGCTTGCTTGTGCAAAGGAGCGTGGCTTGGCCAGCTACTCCGGCTAATTAGGGATTAGCAGAAAAATAGAAAACATGCATAAAGAAGGAGTTTATAAAATATTACGGATGTCACAATTTCGTATTGCAAGACACACACCGAGGTGCGTACGAGCAGGCAGGGAATGATTTTACAGCTCTGTGGCGTTAGTGCAGCAGTGATGAGATGTCATCTCCTGGTGGATCCCAGCCAGCAGAAGGAAACGGGAAATCAGGGGACTCGGAGATAGACGCTGCAGGAAAAAAATAGGCTCGACAAGTCTTCTTGCTGAAACGTTTAAATAAAACTGTTCTTAGAGATTCCAATGTGACAGCCCTGTGCTGGAAAAGGAAGAAATCCTCCATCTCATGCTGTCTACAAAATGTACTGGAGGTTCTACCTAATTCTGGGAAATGTTAAGGCAGATAATCAGAAAAATGGGACAGAAAGTGTCATTCTTTGAGATTCCCCCAGTTCTAAGAAAACTGTGAAACCTCTGACATTTGAAAGAATCAGAGAGTGTTCTGCAACCAGGACATTTGTTGCTCTGACTGGTTAAATAACAGCAAAAAGGGAAAGCAGCTGTCATGTATAAGATTTCTGAAATACTACCAGTGGCCTGGACGCCGCATGTCAATATTCCTTATTTTTCCAGGAGGATATTTACTGTGTTTCCTCGTGATTCCTCCAGAAATTGATTGTCCTTCCAAAGTATTCCCAGAGCAAATAAAATTTGTACTCTTATTATTCTTTCCCCAGTGTATGTACTGCTTTTGAGCATTTACATTTGCTAGCACCTGGGGTAGCCCAATGCAAAGTTTTGGATAAAGTTTAAAATAAAACCAAGCGATGCATATAATTAACAAAGAAGTGGTTGATAAAGGCTCCCCTCTCTGACCCATCGAGCCAGCTGCTTTGTAATCATGAGATTTAAAAAAAAAAAAACAACAAACACATAAACTTGCATTCTTTGCATTTGCCTTCTGGGCTGCGAGGCTGCTTTGGGGTTGTGATTTTTCTCTATGGTTGTGGAAATTAGATAGTACTTGTTACTGAAGTGGCATTTGAGAGTCTCAAGGAATCAGCTGGTTCTGAGTTAAACTTCACAAAGATACATGAGATTTTTTGGCACAATACTAGACTCCAAGTATTGTAGCATTATTTCATGTTTCCCTCAATGGGAAAGTCCCAAATACATCCTGTTTTTAAGTTGTAAGTTAAAGGAATAATAGGCTTCTGGAGACAGATTAATTTATAAAGTGAAGAACTAAAATTCCTCCTTCAAAGATGTGACACTCACTTGAAGTCCTCACAATAAGCTCACATTGTTGCAGGCACAATTGGTACTCACTGCTTTGTTTATCTCGAGGACTTGCATTAATTAGTGCTTATAAATGCTTTTGAAGCATCTCATTCATAGAAGGCATTGAGTTCCTACTGAGTGCAATGAGCTACAACTTACCTCCTTCAAGCAGACTGTACTGGAGTTCTAACCTTCTTGGACACATTGCTTTAATATTTTTGTCACTACCATCAACTTCTTTTGGAAAAAAAAAAAGGTGCGTAAGTAAACAAAACTTCACAATTAAGCCACATAAATAATTAAAGAGCTTTGGCATTTTCCTTTTGGTATTCATGCCTCTTGAAACTAAAATATCTGGAGCCACCAAAGCTGTTTGAGGAATTGCTGCATTTTCCACTTAGCGAGGAGGAGGAGGCAGTCGCTTTTCGTTCACTGTCACCTGTGGCTCCTTTGTCCCTTTACTCTTTGAATTGCAATTTGGTTTATTTTTCCTTATCTGTAAATTCAGACTGAGATGTGTTCATTCACACCTTAAGGGATTTCAGTTTAAAGGCTGTGGCCACAGATGAAATATATGCATTAGGACATACTTACTATCCCAGTGTACTCCAAGGTTGGTGCACGTTATTTGCAGGGTTTGGAACAGGGGCTGTATTTAAATGTGCTCAGAGACAGTCTTACCTGAATTCTGATTGTAATAATTAATCTTTTACTGAAGTTTAACAAAATTAATGCCTTTTTTTCAGGATTTCCTGATGTGGTGGTTGTTCTCTGTCCGGTCGATTGACCCCAGGAGAGCGTTGGCTGAACGCACACCTGGGATGGGGTGTCTGCCTCTGGTCGGTGCCAGGAGCCAGAAGTTGCCTGGTGCCTTCTGGTCAGTTTATTTTGTGGTCCCTAAAACACTGATGGCTCTTTGCCTTTGGCGTGTTGAACGCTGTGGACATGATTTGGTCTGTCCCTGACCTATGTCTTTGCCTGGCAGGTATTTCTAGGTCCAAGACGATAATTTGTGGAAGGGACCTGCTCGCAGCTCGGGTCCGATTCCCAGCAGTCGGACCGGGCAGGGTCCGTGCTGACATCGCGCCGTTTGGCGCAGGAGAGGGAGGGTTTGAGGCTGAGATTGGGGCTGGCCGAGATTGCCTCGGCGTGGCAGTGATGCCCCACAGAGGAGTGTGCTGGATTTCCATGCCTGGACCTGAGAAGTCTGTGGAAGCTGAGCCTAGCTGTGCAGTCAGCCCTGTGTGAGCGGGAGGTTGGATGGGATGACCTCTAGAGTTCCTGCCAGCCTCGGTTATCCTATGGATCTAGCAATCCACCTCACCTTTGATCTCTTGGGTTGCTCCTACAATGAAATGTTTCCCCTTCTAACACCCACTGAAACCTCCGAGCTATATTTCCTGGGAATTAGGAAATGGGATGCTGGATCTGGCTCTTAAGTGGAAGGGGGATAGTCACTTGGAGCTGAAATAGCCAGTTCATCTGTTTTTTCCTCCTTCCTTTCTGATTCTTTTGCAAAGTTTAAATTTGAGGAATATGCAGTAGACATAGAAATAGCCCTTTCTTGAGCAGCCGTAAGTCGCCCTGCTCCACGTTAGGTGTCAGAGGACACGATGGGCTTTGGCGCAGGACCCTTAACCTCCTCGGCTTGTTCGTGTAACGCCGGCAATGACGAGGACCTGTATGTTCAGAAATAAATAGAGTCCTTGGAGAGGGGCAGAGGGTGGGTAGGCTGCCCAGGTCCATGGGGTGCTGGTGGTGGGTCCCTGCTGTCCCCAGGCGATGCTTGCTGGCACGCGTCCTGCAACCCCCCGGCCAGGCGCTGCCGGGATTGATCTGTTTACCTTTTCCTTTGGAGTTTGCCTTGTCTTAAGGGACAAGGAGTTAAAACTTCTTCCCTCGACATTAACATTCAAAGCTGGATGATAGGTGCTTTTAAACCGGAGGGAAGAGCAAACGAGAAGAGAAATAAAGAAAAGTGCTGACTTTATTCTCAACCTGGGGAGTCCTATGCGGTGAAGGGTAGCATCTCCCTGCTATGGCATTGCAGCAAATTTCAGGAGGAAAATGGTTATTTCTTCTCTCAGGCCCAGCTATCTGTCACAGTTATTGAGACACACTCCTGCTCCCCTAACTCTTGCAAAACTCTCACTGAAGTTAGGAATGCAGAGGTGTCTTAAAGCTACACCTGCTTGCCTTGTGCTTGCAGAAAGCAGGGGGTGCAAACGTGAAAAGTGAAGCTTTTGAAATGGAGAAACATTTTCTTTCCTTTTTTGCAATTCAGTCAGGATGCTGAAAGCTGAGAACAGAATGTTACTTAAGGAAAAGAGAAGAGAAAAAAAAAAAGTGGAGGACTGGAGGCCATAACATGGTCCAGCTTCTCCGGGGAGGGGACCCTACTCCAGCGGGTGGAGTGGAGGTTGGTGAGGGTTGGTTGCAATGGACCCTGCCCCATGTCATGGATGTGAACCGAGAAGTGGTGATTTGTATTTTAAGATACGGAAAATTGGTTATCACTAAAAGGCAGCTTAGACTTTCATGTGGCTTTTGTTATTTACGAGTAAGCGTGTAATATGTTATTGTGTTAGTTCAAAGCTGACTGGAAGTAGCGTAGTTCTGTTCTGGAGTCAACCCAGAAATTAATTTTCTTGTCTGAATGCAAAACCTACCTTGTCTGGTCTCACGTGTTTTATTTACTGCTCCATCTTTTTGGAGCTCTTTGTCAATAGATTTACAAATACTGTCCGTTAGTGAGGAATTCCTAGGAAGGATTTTTTATATGGGATGTTTTCAGTTATCCTTCTACCTACTACTTAATGTGCAATGTTTATTTATTGTTGTGTTGTATGATTGCAATAAACAATTGTAGCTGTCAGTTTCTTCTGATTAAATACCGTATTTGTTAAATAAATAAAATGATAGTAATGAACTGGGCCATTCTTTGCATGTAATGTATGACTTTCATATTTCTGACACTTTGGAAGATATATGAAATGCTGATATGCAAGAGAAGGCTTGTAAATCAAAGGGAGCTGGAAAAGATTCGGATCTGCTTTCTAGCAGAGGGTCATCTTTGCCATTATAAACTCTGAGGGTACTTTTGACTTCTCTCTGGGCCAAGACGTACTGGTTTGAATAGGAAGCCAGACCCAGAGGACATTCATTAACAGCTTGTGAAGGAAGGATTTTAAGACACATGAGCTCTCTCAGGATATGCAGAAAGATTTGTGCGCACAATTAATGGGTCAAGGTGCTGGGTCAGGATTACATGTGGTGTCTCCATCCATGTTTCTGATGATCAGCACCCCCAGGTTGGCTTTGCTGTAATGATTAGTTATTGGTCCCAGCAGAGCCACAATTGAGGTGCAGTGGTTTTTTCCACCTCAGATCTGACTATAGATAACGCCGAGGCACAACTGGCAGATACTGTCATGTGTGCTTTTTAATTAAACAATTGATTTTCTTTTCATGCAAATTGAGCTGTGTTATTTGGGCTCTTAAATTGCGTGGTTAACGCTGCAGATTTCTCTGTTGGTGGAAGTAACGTGTTAAGTTTGGTTGCTGGAAGTGTTACGGCAGCACGGCATTTCCAAGAGCTTCCTCGCAGCAGAGCTCAGCAATTCCCACCGATTCAGTAATTCATGTGCAAGGTACTCTCACACCTCCTCTTCATTTTATTCTCAGTATTCCGCAGAGCAACCTTATCTCCACCTATCAATTATTGTGGTATTAATTTATATCACTCTGTATATCTCTCTTACTTTGCTGTTTGTCGCATGCTTACTTAAAATATGTCAACGTCCCTGAGTCGGTTTCTGTAAAATGAGGCCAGAACTGAGCATTGCAGGTTTATTTATGTGCTAACACCACAGCAGAGGGTTTTTTTCTTTTTTTTTTTTTTGAGAGGGCTTAAATAATGAACAAAAATAAGATTTAAAAAAGTTGTCAGAAGAGTACACAGAGATACTGTGCAAACAGGAAGCGTTTTGATTATGTTCGCTGGTGCAAAATTAGTAAAGAGTTTGAAATCGTCTTGTGCTTACAGATTCCATTGTTTTCAAAGAATAATTCCATCTATTTTAACATTTTCAAGTATAATTCCATTGGTAATAGCTCTTCCTTTGATTGTGAACTACGCTAATTGAAAGGTGTGGTACAGTGTCTGTTTTGGCAGTTATGCTTATATCTTTTGTTTAAAAACTCAAAGTGTTGGCTTTCCTGTCCAGCCTTCCTTAGTATTTTCTGTTTTGGTGATGTGATGACAGACTTACAGTGTGTTTCCTTGTGTGTATGGTAACAGATGTTTATGTGAATAACAGACTTTTTTATGAAGGCACACACTTTATAGCCAAATACTAATTAAAAATAATTGCATGTAAGCATTTTTGTTTATTCCCTGTTGTGCATCTTTAATCATTTGAAATCACCTGCAGTTGAAAACTGAGGCAAAGATTTGATACTGCAATTATAAGAGGCCATCTGACTCTATATTAGAAAGGAACAGCAACATATTTGAAGAGGAAATTATTACAAAAAGTATGTGAATGCCTGCCCTCTCTGAATTTGCTTTTATACAGGATGAAAATACCAGTGCATTATTTTGTTAAACTAATAGGAGTTTAAGGTATCTTATCTACCAAAACAATCGGTTCTTGACTGACATCCTGTTCAGGACATATTCTGTGCACTAATAAGCTCATTACAAATATATTTTAATTAGACGCGTAACAGATGGTTCAGAGTAAATATGGGTAAAAAAAGTACTTTTTAAAGAATAGAAGAAACACAGGTTCTTTTTAAAGACTCAGCATCTCAGTTTGGATTTTATCAATAGCTCATTGAGTTAAGCAAAGTGAAAATTACTGTCAAAGGCACTTGAAATCATGAAAGAAGTAAAAACTAAACAAAACAAAAAAACCCCACCTAAGCCAGAGTTAGAAGAAGTGTGTATGTTCAATAAAGACTAGTCAATACTGAAATGAAAGGGACATTTTCTCATGGTTCGACAATACTTTCATCTTTACACATAAGCAAGGTAGAGTTTTATTTTAGATCCTGCCTGCCGCTGACTTGCAGCACCCGGGCAAAAGGCCACAAGAATTCGGTACGCTCCCTGCGCTTCTGGTAGGTTTGGAACAGATCCGTTAAATAAATTAAAATAAAAAGGGACCTTACTTTGCTCAATTTGCTTTGCAGAGCACAACACTTGGGAGGATGACAAAGGATCCCTCTTCCCTGAGGAGGGACCATGCCAGTGGGCAGCCTGAAGTAGCTGCAGTGGCTGGCAGCTCCGTCCACGGTTGCATTTCACGATGAGTTTTCCTGGGTGGGATGGAGGCAGGAACTGCTGCCTAACCTGCTGCAAGCCTTAGCTTTCCTATGAATGAGATATGATGTTCACAAATAATACAGCAGGTCCTCTTAATAACATATAAATCCACAGGTGAAGTCATGGAGGTGTAGCATCAGGACATTTAGGTGATGGTTCTGGTTCAGCATGTTTTATTTATTGTTTTTACAGAGGAGTGAATGGGGATGGTTGATCAAGCCCATCGTTTGAAGGTTCCCAGCGAAAGGAATTACTCTGCACCTCTGTTCTCATGAGAAGAACAGATTGGTGAGAGGGGGAAATGGAGTAATTTAGATATCGTTCCTTGTCATCCCTTCTTGACTTTGGATTTTACTTGGAGAAGACCTTCAGGAAACAGGGTTTGGGGTTTTTTTTTTGAACAGGAAAAAAAATCCAAGCACTATGCAGCCTGGTCTATTAGTTTTCACTATTGAATTAGATATAAGAAGCACAGAGTGACATCTCTCAAGCATATTTTCCTCCTCTGGTAGTCCAGTGCCGAGCCTCTTCTTGGAAAAGCAGATCCCAAACCAAAATGATGGCAGGACTCAGGACTGCAGAGACAAATAATCAGGAAAAAAAGAGATGAGCAAAATGTGCAGTGATGTCGTCCCACCCTTAGGGCTTGACCTGCTGGGAGGTAGCTCTCACATATATATATCTACACACCACAGCAGAGACAAAAGACTATCGTGTCCATAACGTGCAAATGTTCGGGTTTAACACGTACTTTTAGAACCCCCTTTTAGTAAGCCCAGATGCCTAGTAGAGCAACCACAGCTCCAAAAAGATGCGAAGCTCCCTGGAACAGCGGAGATATTAGCAAAGAGGCTGAGTTTGGTGGGACGCTGGGGCTCCAGTGCTGCTCTTCTCCAGGGAGGAAGACTTTTTGACACAGCCCCCTCGGCTGCAGGAGCACGCCTGGCTGTGCCGGCACTAATCCGAATCTCCTCCAACCTGTGCCACCTCCGAAAGCGGGAGCTGCAGCTGCTCGGCAGGTGTGTGCGTGTCATTTCATCAACCCGTATTCACCGCACTATCAAATGCTCTCGTTCCTTTTAGCTCCTGGAACCTAATAAGTTAGGGTAAACATGGCTCGAAGGAGGATCCAGCAGAAAAATTATATATTTGACCTTTTTGTAATGTAACATTTCTGGAAAATATTATCACACGTGAGATTTCATGTAGTAATATTGGGATTAATTATGTGATAGATGTAGCACAATGTAAGTGTTTTTCACATTGTTCTGGTGCAGATAGAATAAAGTTGTCTGTAATTCAGGCTGCAGAATAACTGTGATCATCTTTTGTTTTTTGGAGAAAGATTTCTGTTTTAAAAGAGCACTGCCAGGTAAGTAAGTACACACTTAGCCAAAAGGGTGCTGTCGTCATCAGGCTCCGTTCTGGGTGTGGGTATAGAGATCATGTGTTAAAATCACTAATAGTAAATAACCAACTGGTTCTGGTTCTAACCTTAATTATTAGCTTTACTGCAGTGCTACCATGTCCACTTCTAAAACCTATTCCCGGCTTTCACCATGTTAAGTAAGAGCACATCAAGCTCACTTGTGAGAAGCATTATGGATGTCACTTAAGGTAAATGAGCAATTGTAAATTAAAGTCAACAGAGTAAGGCTATTTTTTTATTTTTTTTTTTACCACTTGAACACCTACTGAAAAATAAAGCTACTAGGAGAGATGGATATATCTGGTGACCAACAATTACTTAGTTATCAGTATCTTATGAAGATTGCAGTTTCTGTGAGCATAAATGACAAGATCCATTTGTAGAATGAAAATAGATCTCATCATATTATCAAATGGGTTTTTTTAAAATTATTTTTAATGAAACTAGGTCTGATCATGTTATCAAAAATAGGTTTATCAGCAAAAAGTGCACCCTCAGGGGACTGTATGGATGGACTGCCCCTGCCATAGACAGATTTGTGTAGTTTGGGACTGGGCAACAGCTTTTTCTAGCATCACTGGAGCCAAGCGACTAATTCTGACGCGTGCAGCTTTGTCAAAGTTAGGGGTAAGTGTGCTTTTGAGGCTTCGACTGCCAGCTTTGGCTTTGTGTCCGGTCTGCGCTTGGGACACTTTTCAGAGAGAGCGTCAAAGCTGGACCCTTGAGAACATTAGGCAGAAGCCAGTTTGGGGAGCGAATGGAAAGTGCCGCAGCCACCCCAGTGTCACGTATGGGCTGCTGGCTGGAGGACGCTGCACCAGCTCAGGTGCCCAAATCCATCCCACCTGCGTTGCTTCCCCGGGTCGGGATGGAGCCATCTCTCCATCAGGAGGTCACCGAAGGCTCAGCGGAGGCCAGAGGTGGCTTGTGGCAGCACCAGGGATGGGGGACGGACGGACCACGGGGCAAAGAGGAGGGAACCTGGCAAAGTTTCGGGCAAAAAAGGTAAATGGAAGTAATGGGGAGGCTGCTATTGCAGAAGGGGCTTTATTGGTATTTGGGAGTTTGATGGAAGTTTTGGTAAATTTGGTACATTTTGTAATTAGCAGGAGCTGAAGAGCGTTACTCTTAGCAAAACACAGTACAGCTGGAATGCTTAATAAAAGAAGATTTGACTTTACAGTAATTAAAATCCCGAGGACTTGACAGCATCCCAGTAAAGATTAATTGCAAGCAAAGTCTATGTTTTTAACGGCTGTGATTTACGCCTTCCTACTTTTTGAAAACCAGCAAGTGTTTTCCCCAGCCAGGCCAGGGCTCACAGGCTTCTCCACGCCATGAACACAATTCGCTCCGTGCTTTTAACACTGTTTTGTTACCTTTTATGCTGCATACTGGTACATTAGTAAAGCAGATACCTACCTCCTTCCCCTCTGAGTGCCATATGCACATGAATAGATCCTGGAGAAACTTCAAGCGTATTTTTTTTCCCTGTTTGTCACAAGTTCAGAAGGAACAGAATTCTCTGAAATTAAAAGATGACCTCAGAAGGGAGCAAAATTAGAATAATAGGTGCCAGGAATGTGTGTGCCTTCAGTCCTGTGAAAGAATGCTGTATCGTAATTATTTCACATCTGGTTTATATTCCATTTGAAAACACAGGTGCTCAACCCCAGTGAAAATTATAAATAAAAATTCAGTATTAAATTTGAAAGATGATAGAATACACGAGGGAGAAGAAAAGTAATCAGAGCCCAGGGAGGGACTATGCTCAAGAAAGGATTAGGAGGTGCTGATCCTTTTGCAAAAGCAATGCTGTACTGGGGAGGGAAACCGGCGGGGGGACTGTCCTGCACAGTGCTGGGCACAACCTGAAGGTGATGTAGGTGCCTGAGTGCATCCAGTGATTTCTTCCAACAGGTCTCCACTCAAGGTTAGGTAATAACATAATTTTCTATCTATCACAGAGTAAGATGTGCAGATGGGAGGTGCGACATAAATTATTATTTGACGTTACATCACGTTACTCAAATTTTACCTGCGTTTTGCTGGTAAAGGTGGTGAAGGTACAATTTGCAGGCAGATGTACTTTGTAGCCCTTACATCTCTCAAGAAGACAGTATTGACAACATTTTCAAAGACCTTTGGAAAAAAATGTTGAAACTATGTGGTCTAATATCTGTTGCTTGCCTAGATCACATCTTATAAATTCTGCATCTTTCTACAGTTACATCACATATTACATTATTTATTTTGCAATACAGCAAATATGGTCATGGATAAATGCTTGAAAAATTAATTTTTGCAAGTATCCAGAGAAAAAAGATGTTGTTATTTAAATGCTTCAAGAGTGATATAATGAAAATGTCTGATACAGAAATATTCAAAAGATTTTCTAATTTATTTAACTGTGTTTGAGCAGGCCTTTGAACTTTTTAACCATCCAGAACATGTTTTTCTGCTTTATTTTTATATCTTGAGGGAATAAATGCCCTTTGAAGGAAATCTGAACTCTTCTTCTGTTAAGCACTTGGATTGGTCGCAGGTTGTGAAAAGTTCACTTCATATACTATTTTAAGTGAAGTAGTAGTGACACCAGAAGTACAGGAGTGGCACCAGGTATTGTTAACTCATTTCTATAGCATGAATTGTCAATGACTTTTTTATCTTAGGAAGAAGAACATTACAATGTTGTAAACCATTGCACAAATGAGAAAGGAATATTTTTTATCCCAATTTTGGCTTCACTTTCTGCTTTGAACATTGCAAAACCCCCCAGATTGCATTATAGTTTAGGTGCATTTCATTTGTAAATTGTAGTGATGTTTTGCAGTATTTTGAATGGGATTATGACAGCTTTGCACATATTGCTGCCTTTGTCTTTTGCTCATTTTTATTTGACACATTAGTTATTTTCAGAATGTAATAAAATTTGTTTTAAGTGTGAATTGCTTCTTGCGATGTTAAGACTTTTTTTTACGAAGCAGAATTTCATAAGTTTCATTCATATTTAAATTTTCAGTCTTTCAGAGGAGGCCTGGCTTGTTTTATGTACCATGTGGTTCTCAGCTGACGATCCCTATGTCAGGTTTATTCCCATTTTTGCATGTGGTTACGTAGCTATTCCAGCTGTGCAGGGCATCGCACGCTCCTTTTATTTTTTTGCATCATCTGCTTCAGACCAGGTTTGATGCAATCACGGTCCTTTAATATCATTTGATCTTCATCACACATCTGATATTAACAAAGTGAGTGCTCACAGTGTGATCGCCGCAGGAATTACAGCGTTGAAGTGCCCTGCAAGGCCCTGGCCATCCCACCGCTCCCCCGCTGACCCCATCCCCTCTTCCGTAGTCAAAGATAATTTGCTGCACTCTGTGCTGAGTATCATTTCTTTTTACATCAACTTTGAACTCGAGAGCCAAAATTTATTGAAGAGTTTCTGATTGCCAAGAAATCTGTGGAGAAATGTGGCGCTGTGGAATATGTTTTTATTCTAATAGAAATAAAATTTTAAGCAGAATTGCATTTCTAGTGAATAACTGTTGGATGCAAGATTGATGATTAAATCATTTGCTTTTACTGTCTTACATTAAAAAGTACTAAAACCAAATTTAATTGTTTTTACAGTAAACATTTAATCTTTATTCATGAAATAATTATTTATATTTCACGGATAAACAGTAGTGCTCCAAAGGACGGCATGCGGATCTGTTTGGCAATCACAGAAGGAAAAGATGTCTCACGTCATCCATCCGATAGCTCTGCTGGGGCTGGCTGGAGGGACGCTTCCACTCTTTCCACTGGGAGACTGATGCGCAGCGCTATGTTTTATTTCTACTTTATTTTTTGCAGTTATAATTTCATTAAACTGATGTCAGGAAATAACTGCAGCTTTAATTATTCACTTCTTTTGATTAACTATCTTAAAATAAACATTATGCTACTCTTTCCATTCCTTCCCCTTTTTTCATTACTTATCCAACTTGCGCTGTTCATTAATCTTGGGGTTTTTCCATGACACCCTAATGGCTCCTGCTGCCCAGCAATCATTATCTCAGTGCAACTTGTCACCGGCTTTTCTATCCATCAGCCCCACTCATCTGTCAGGGCTGCGGGTCCGCGACGGCACCATCGGGCAGTGCCGAGCCCCCCTCCGCCTGCCCCTGGCCAGCTGCAGTAAAAATCCCCCAAATCCTCACTTTCTCACCCTTGGGTGCTAACCTGGTGTTTGTTCTCCTCTTCCTCTATATCGTCACCTCGCACCCTGCCGCGGGACACCGACAGCAGGGATGGGGCCAGAGCCGTAAAATTAAGGCTTGAGAGGACATAAATGTAGAGTACAGCCTGACGAGCAGGTACTGAGCCATCTCTACTGGTGTTTTACTTCTGCCCCCTGTTCTGGGTGAGACTTGCTAGGTTTTGCTGTAACCTTCCAGTTCCTGTGCACCTCAGATACCCAAAAAATGGAAAGCTGGGTGCTGAATTCCATGAGACTGGCATAAATGTATGTTAATAAATATAAATACAGAGATTTTTTTCTGATTCTTTCAGACACTACCAGCTCACGTTTCCAAGGTTGTCTCCTAGCCCACAGAGGCTAGACCCCTTTTCCTAAAGTGAAAGCTGAAACCCTGAATTAACACCATTCCCAAAATCAGACTCCAAAATAAAAATATCAAATATTGGGAAAGCTGGTTATAAACCCACGAGCAGCCCCGGGAAGAAGGACGAGGCTGTGCTTGAGTTTGCAGGATCTCCTTGTGCGCCCTTTGCCTTCTGCCCTCTCCAGAGCCAGCGAGTTGCAAGGCGCCCGTGTTTATTCCGCCTATAGATCTCGCTATGAGCTCCATGATTTATTCAGGAAATCTCCCAGCTTACAGACAATGTACAATGCCATTGCCTTGCAGAAGGATTTTAAGCTGTCTAAAGGGAAACCTCATTCTCACGCCCAGAGAAAGTGTCGTCAAAGCCTGTGGGTACTTTGGATGGAGGACGTTGAGAGAAATTCAACCTGCTTCTTGACCACCCATTCAATTCCACCACGAAACCTGTTTTCGTCTTGTCTCATGCTTCTTCACACTCCCGTTGAACACCCTATTAACAATTTGTGTGAGTTTCTTGCCCGGAATATTACTCCTCCACCAGACTGTTGACTCCAATTTCATAAATGTGTAAGAAGTGAGCAAATTAAGTAGTATGAACTATGACAGTCCTCTGACACTGACAGTGTAGTGTACTGGCCCACACATGCTGTACAGCATAATGATTACATTACAATCTTGTGATATTATTCAAAATGACTTCAGATAAATGAATGATAAACTAGGGGTTATGCTTCCTTTATTACAGGGCTGATAAGGTAGCTAATCAGTGTCCAAGTATATGTCATTACATAAATTATGAACCAGGGTTTGATGTGTATTCCCAAAGAGCCGGAGCCCGAGTGTCATCTGGTATAAGTCTGCAGCCTGAAAAATGAATTCTGAAAACAACAGTCGTTTTTGTTCTAAGTGTATTAATAAATTACTAATAAATAACCTTAAAAGGTTGCGAGAGAGCCTTTTAATCTATTAGTAGAATTTCATACTAACTAATCCTACATTTTCTTTCGTATTGAAGATTAACTTTCCATGCAAGGATTTGAACCTTCATGCCCCCTCCAAAGGAATGATCTTCTGACAGCTCTGAAAAGAATAAATAAAGCATGCAGATTGCTCTTCTCCTGGCCAGAATAAACTCATTGCAATTTGGACAGCCTAATGGCAGGACTGAAGCTGCCGCTTAGCCTCTGGGCAAACCACCGGCTGGTTTTGGCAGCCGGTGCACGCGGGTGCTGCCCATAGCTGTCGTCTTCTCAGGGTGGATGGACCACAACAGAAAGGTGAATCCAGCGGTAACCTTCTCCTGCCAACTGAAGCATCCTCTCGTGTGCACCTAAATATCTCTCAGGTGAAATGACCCAGCAAGAACTTTGCCGACTGCAATGTTTTACCAAAACCTCTCTGCTCAGACTTGATATTTTCAGCAAAGAGCAAATGAGCTGCCTCTCTGGCGCTCCATGTACTATTCACGTGAAGTAAGAGATCTTAAGCTGCTCTGCTCTCTTAGGTAGTCAAACAAAGCATTGAAAACAGGTATTATTTTTAAATTAATAATATATACTTGTATTAGATGTTTTGATTATATACTTTTCTGAAAAAAAAACCAAAACCAAAACAACCAAATCCTATGAATCAAGAACAATATAGGCTTTTCCAAGAAATTTTAAAATATGAAGAGGCCTTTTTTTCCCCCACAGTGAAAAGTGTTTAGGGAAAGGGGAGAAAATTTCTCTTCTATAGGATAGTCGCTTTCTGTCAAAGGCACCTTTTGAAGGTCTTTGACCAGCTCTGTTGACAATTGCATGCCCACACACTTCAGAAGTGCTGGGGGACCAACATTTGGCTTCAGTTACACGTACACAAATCCAGTCTATATGTCTGACAAGACTTCAAGGTTGAGTTCATCTTAACTGCAACTGAACTGAGTGCATTTGAGTGAAGATTGACTTATAGAGCACTCGGATTTACAGATACTACCAGTAATGTTTACACAGTTCTCTCGGTGTTTCAGCTGTAATCCTATTGCTATCAGAATTCAGTTTAAACCTTATTTTTCATTTAGTTGCTGAAATACAGTTGGAGAATCACTTGTGACTTGTATAAGCATAGGAGAAAGAAATGGGACTTTTCCTTTTATTGTTGCCAATGTGTATGTTCTCTTTGTAAATTACAGCTACTCCTGTAGTGGCCACAGGGATGGGTGAGATGTAGGATGAAGATGTGGGAATGACCTAGTTATATATTTTGCTTTGACATTTGCTTGTCCAATATGTCTGGGCTGCGTTACCAGTGGGGAGGTTGGTCGTGGCTACCTTGGTCCTGGAGGCCAGCCCCAGTGACTGCTACAGCAGCTAAGAATTAAGAGTATTAAGCCTGCTGTTGACGACCATCTCCTTGCTTCATTATGCTCCAGCTACCACCATCTCTGAATCTTCCTGGCAGCCTGTAGCCAGGGGGAAGGAGGGGAAGGACCTCTACCAGAAGCCGCATCTCTGCTTCTGCCCACTGTCTGTTGGCAGGAGGTTCTAGCACAACAGAGGAGATGCCACTGACTCTCTATGCTACTCTCAGACCAATAGGTGCTAATTATGAGCATCAAATTACCGTAGCAGATTGGAGAAGCTGTCCCAATATCTGCAGCTGGGACTACTGCAACGGTAGAAAGAGTTTTCAAAGAACTGCTAAAAGCATCCTTTAACAAATAAGGACAGTGTTATAATGGACATAGGGAATAATTGTCTGCACTGAAATCTCAGTAAAACAGTTCATGTACATCCAAAACTGGAGAGGAACCTTCACAGATTTTACTAAGCATAATGAAAACATCTTCAGGGAGCAACTTGTATTTCTGCCTGTAAAATCTGTTTTATGACAACTTGGAGATGCATAAGTCTTCCCAAAATTGGATGCCCAGATTAGATTCTGGCAGGTACCACTCATCACAGCATCAGCATTGCAGACAACATTACCCTTTCGAAGATTTTCTTTCAATTGTTTGCCATTTGCCATGTCGTACTAAAGATCCCGTTCTTCAATACATGAAGAAATAAATAAACAAACAAATGGTAAAGTTAATCCTTCCTCTGGGCTTTCTAGTGAATCTGCATTTCATCATTTCAACTGAAACTCCCCAAGGTCTGACTTTGTGTTGCAGTTTGTGTACGACTCTGCGCGGTCCAGAAATAGGACAGCGGAGCAGGAATGAAGAAATTTGGGGGTTACTTGTGGGTCTGCTGCAAACTGATTCTGTGATCTTGGGTAAGCCTCAGCCCATGCCCAAATGTGCCCATCTATATACAGAGGACAGCAAACGATAGCTGGTCCCTTGCAAAGAGGATCTTCACTCACTGCTGCTGGTGGCACGTGCTGCACAAGCCAGCACCAGCCCTGTTTTCGGATCTGAGCTTGGCTTTTCCAGGGCTGATGTTTAGGAATAAAAATCTATTAATTTGTCAATGGAGCAGATTTGGTCTGCAGTCCAGGAATATGGAATGGTAACGGTGTTACTTTTATAGTAATTTTTCACAGAAGAATTTACATTTAATATTTTCAAATTATTTTCATTGATTATGCTATGAAAATGTAAGTGCAAGGAAGCTCATAAAAAGTCTTTCAATATTCCTATTTCAGACTTTAAAAACCACAACATCAGTTCTTCCCAGTAGTTGCTTCTTTTGGGCTCAGTTGTACTAATTTGCATCAGAGATACAAGGAGTTACACAGAATTACACAGGATATGGTACCAGCCCTCGAGAGCTTGCTGTCTAATTGAAAACTAGACAAAGCAAGTGAAATGGAAGAAGACAAAGAGGACAAGAGTAACAGCCATCAGATAATGCCATATGCTAGCTGAGATCTAAACCGGATGGCTCTGAATTATCTCAAAGTACTATTAAAATTTAATTCATTAAACGCTGTACACCCTGATTGCTCCTCAACCATCAACAATTTGTCCACTTTTTTGTAGCTGTCATAACCGTCTCAGAGACTGATGAGATTTGAATGTTTTGAATAAACATCTAAATTGGGCATGTTTACCAAAATCAAATCCCCAAGTACACAGCACTCTCTGATCATTAGTGAGAACTCATCAGCCGTAAGCGAGAAATCAGTTCCTCCACTCGAGCTCTTCAAAAAGACTTTCTGCAGGAAAAAAGAGCAGCAGGAAGTGAAAATTGGCCTTATCCAACACAGAAGTAAGTTCTGAACCCACCACCAGCTCGTTGGAGATCACAGCGACTACGAATGAGGGTCCTTGAGAGTCCCCTTCCCACGTCCCCATCTTCCCCTTGTTGGGAGTCTCTGGAACTTAATATTCATCGAATGAAAAAACATTTCAGGGAAATTCAGAATAGGGAAAAAAATGGCGTAAACGGATTATCTGTGCCTAGGTCAGTTGGCACGTTATATATTTTGACAAGATTTTAAATACTGAGTTACAATTTTCCCTTTCTCACTACAATCCCCTGCAGCATCCTATCTCAAGCCATGGTGCTGGTTGCTGAACGTGGCTCTGGCTGTGGTAGCCCCATGGACCACGGGGCGTTGGGGGATCTGGGAGGTAGATGTGTGCACGGTTCATGATCTCCATCACCCCCAGCACGGGCACCAGGATGAGCTCAGGGCAAAGGGAGGGGGCTGCAGGTTTTTAGGGCCAAAGCATCATTTTGCTCTGCAAAACCAGAGTATGCGGTCCTTGCACAAGGCTCTGGGTGAGATGGGTTGTAGCGGGGCTGTGGGTGGGATGCTGGTCTTACACGTGTCTGCAGTGGTGTGGGGATGTCCCAGCAACCGTGGGCACCGCAGGCCCCTGGGTTTCCATGTCCTAGAGACATCACACGAGAACTTCTTTGACTATTTAATCCAGCCGTAGACTGAGAACTACAAGCAGGATCTTTATCAAAGAACTTTTAAAAAAGAAAATGCAAAGGCAGAACAATTGCTTTATCATCTAAAATGACACGTGGCGGTTTGAAAGTAGAACAATTTGTTCTTGTGTACAATCACTGAAACTGAACTGGGTATACATTTTTTGCACTCTTATACTGTTCTCATCGGTTGCTTCATATTCATATTAATGACAATTAATTATCATTTTATCCTGATATAACTAAGTTGACTGAAATAGAGTCACACAAGGGATTAATTTGGTCCAGTATAGTTTTCCATCATTGCATTTCTCGCCTGTGTTTTTTCAAAGCATTATTATAATAAATTAATTTGAAAATTGTTAATTGTTCAATTGTTAATTGAAAAGTTAATCATATTCTCCAGATTCTCCAAACATAAACCCTCTGGTTCTTCTCAGCAAATATTTACAGCCCGGGACTTCGGCAGTAACTGAGTATGCAGCAGTCAGAGCTGTACTGAAATTAGAGGACAGGAGCAATTTTTAAAACCAAACACAGTATTTACAAAGTATGTTGCACACAATGGACAATATTGTAAAAGAAAAATATAATGCATGTGTACAATAAGGTGAAAACAAATACATTTTCATTTTTTATTTTGTTGACTGGTATACAAGGTTCTAAAAAGGATTTTTTTTTCTTTGTGAAGAACGCACTACAGATTTACAATATTATATTCTGCTGTATACATTTGCTAACAAAAAATACCACTACTGTATCCACACCAGTGACAAATCTGCCAGAAAGTGACTAGTTGATATGCCTTTTTATTACTGCAGCTGCCTTGTTTTTTCTAGTCAAAATAAAAGAAAATCACAGGATCCTTAAAATAATAGCTGACAGCAGGTAGTTACTGAGAAATGCATGTCCCTGGCTCTTAACTTTGTAGCATCCATCCAGATGGCAGATTAGAGGCTGGGATCTGCAGGTTGGTGACAAATACATGGGTAATAGCATTCAGCTTGCCTAACTGTAAAAGTGAATTCACTATTCCTCTTTGATTGTAGACCTGACATGTCAGATGAGAGGAGGCTCTGGAAGAAGCTGCCAAAGCAATAGCACAAATAAATGCCAGACACAAGCGCCGCTTGATGTAGGATTACAAACACTGTACCTATCATCAATTCAAATTCAGCTGATATGTAAAGTCAGCGGTGGTGTTACATCAGATGAGCAGCACAAATGCGGAGGGCTGACGGGTACCTGGGTACGGTTACACGAGTCGGGTGGCCCCTGATGACTTCTCCCCGCGACGCAGCATCCGTGATTGGTTTCGCCACCAGAAAGCAACGCTCCTGGAATTGCACTCGCAACATATGGCACGCGGGGCGCGTAGCAGTCGCCGCCTAATTTGTCCCTCTGCCCTTCCCTATGCCGTGTTATCAATCACTTGACTTTTGAACAGCCCTGATCTATCTCCCTCCCTCTCGCTCTTTTTATTTATTTATTTTTTATAATTTCCCCACCCTCTTTCTTTCTTTTCCTGAGAAACGCAAAACCGAACGCGGGAAAGAGGTGGTGCGAGCTCGGCGCTAATCTCTTAATGCTGACTTTGCATGGGGAAAGTCTTCCAGCAGCTCAATTACTCCAGCCAATAATTAGCGCTGCACACCAGCTGAGGGTCTCTGGACTGAGCCTTGCCCTCTGCATTAGTCACAGGGCAGGAATCGCATGTTGGGGGAGTTTGGCATTGTCATTGCATGGAAGCGATCCTGCTAGGAACAGAAACGATGGTTTCTAGGGCTTCCCGCAGTCTCAGTGTCACTGAAGCTCAGGACCCTCGTGCTGTCATTGCTGGTGTCGGAAAGAAGGTGCTGAAAAAGGCAGACAAAGCTCCCATCCTCTGCGGCGGGAGGAACTTTATCCCCATATTCCTATTCCACCTCTTTTGCGTGTAACATGCTGCCATTTCATCAATATAAAAATATAGTGTCTCTTCTTCGCAATCTTTACATGTCTTGTTTTTTCAATGAAGACACTATTGGTGGTGTTTGGAAAGAGGCGGGTGGAGAAAGTCTTTACCTTATAATTAATTACAGCTCAGGGCTTCGTGTTCATAGTTGCCTTCCGACTCCAGCCTGCTCTTTCTTCGCTAGGAGTAAAGCGCCATCATTGAAGCTAGCTTTCTAAAACGTAAAGGTTATGTAAATCTCAGGAAATCTCACTTTATATATGGATTTGTTCAACAGGTATATGTAAGATAACATGAAAAAACATACGGCAGATAAAAAGCCTGTTTAAATAGGACAAATAAGTATACATGCGTATTGTTTTTTGTTTCTAAAATGTCTATTTGTGACTTGTATTTTGGCTTGACTTGCAACATCCATTCTTCTTGTACAGATCCCTTATACTCTGCTTTTGCTCATTTGTCACTATTTTATTATTTATGTGACAAATTCTATTGAAAAACCAAATGCAAGAAAGACAATGAAAGCACAGTGTAAAATTGCTGACTAATATTTTCCAAAAACCAAGTCCCTCCAACCCGGTCATGGAGGGATTAGCTGAGGAGACCGTGTGGCTATCACTTACATCCCAAAAGAAGTAATCCTCTTGCCAGCTCCTTTCTCTAGCAGGACTTCAGTTCTGCCAGCCTGTCTTCCCAGGGTGCAAGAGTCTCAGTGCTGATGGCTAAATTGTACTTTACATTGCACAGGTTTAGTGTTGAACTCTGGCTTAGTTCAGGGGATTTAAAACAGTGTAAGCAGAAGCAGAATTTGGCCTAAGTCTGTAATCTTTGCTCAAAATTAAAGCTCAAAGAGATGAGAAGGAGCTTTTTCTTTTTCTGTATTAAACTCTTATCTTCCCAATCTGACAAAGCTTTTCTAGATCAAGCATACCTGCAGTTTCATCCAGGTGCCTATCAAATTGCTTTGTGTCACTGCAGTGAAAACCAAGGATTAATCTATTTAGATCAACAAATTGAAAAGTAATATGAGGACATCAAAATCTGAATTTTTTTTTAGGAGAATACAGGTGAGTAATGAAATTATCTATCAGTTTCTCGTATTGATCAAGTTCAATGCTTCACTTAGTTTGCCCTGATATTTAAAATCTGTCAGCTCTCTCTTCTTGAGGAGCTGCATGTCAGCAGCACTGCTCTTACAGCGCTCACCCATCTCCCCTTAGTACCCGCAAAAAGTTTCTTCACTGGAGATCTGCTTTTCGCATACCTGATTTATTGCCCACAACTCTCAATGTTATTGCATCATTTTTTTCCTAAATGATACTGATGCTCAAATAATTTTGTTTACCAGCTAGTCATCTAATCATTGCTTTACATAATCATATTTATATTAAGTAGATAGGAACAATTAACTTTGTTTTAAGTGTAGTTATTTGAAATACAGTAGTGGTAATATCTGCCAGAAGCAAATAAACATATTAGCAGGAAATGCTTGAATGATCTGGATAACCCTATGAGCCAGCATAGCAGGTGGTAATATCCTGTTTTTAAATTACATTTCAGCAAGTGAACATAATAAATCCTCTTGTGTTATATATTTCGCTGGTAGCAACTTATACTCACATTATTCTATTTGACCTCATTACTGCTAATCATTATCACATTTTTAATAGCTGCCACAGTGAGTGAAACAGTTAATACAGTATTTCTTGCCGAAAGAGAGCCTGTCAGGTTATTGATGACAAATTAAAATTAATAAAGAAGATCTGTGTTGAATTTGAGGGAATGGAATAACTGCGAGCATCCAGATGATTGGAAAGGCCTCTGGGGTACTCTGTGAAGAGTAATGTTTTTGGTGTACGTGTATTGTCTTGAAAGGAACGCTAAAACTGCCAAATCTCTGCTTTTGCCTGGAAGACTTCCTGAAATAGGAGCTGTATTCTTTTGGCCCTCATCACATGTAATTTATCCCTGGGAGAGTTATTTCCCGCTCTGTACACCTCCGCTCGGTGCTGTAATAACAGCCGGTTGCTGGGGCTCCGCGCTTTTATTTACCTCGCTGAGGATCTTTACAAGAACCATCACCAGCAGGTCCGGATGAGGCAGTAAATAAGTAAAAGTCCAATACTGAATTCCTGCCCCGGCTCTTTGCTGAAAATTGAGCCTATTGCTATTTATTTAAAACTTTCCGGGGCTGTACAATCCTCCTTGCGGCGCTGGCAAAGCATCGCTACCCGGTGTCCAGGCGTCTCCCCTTGCTGCAGAGCCGACGGCGGGTACCGGGCACTAACTAACTGGCTTTATGAAAAATTAATGCATTTACATATCCTCCAAACGCTCCTGCCCGTGTTTAAAGAGCGGTGTTTATTAGAGGTGAGGGCTCCGCGGGGACGGGGCGGCTGCGTGGCGGGAGCCGTTCCCCGTCGGGGAGGGCAGTTCAAGGCCATCCCGAGGTCCTGAATTAATTGAACGTCGCGGTATTAGCTCAGTCCTTAGCAGACAGTAGTCCACGCCGCGGAATCACCAGACATAATTTTGACTGTGCCCAGGAGGCATACCAGGGAGACTGAATTATCTCTTACCAAAAGAGAAAGTAGTCCTTTGAGGTCAACGGCGGAGGTCGTCGGTGGGTCAGCGCAGAGAAACGCCAACACGAGATCTGCCCTAAAAAAGAAAAAAATAATGGTCCAATTACCGCGCGTAAGCAAGTCATGCAGAATTTCTTCACACAAAGGGGTTTTTTTTTGGAATAGAGAAGGAGCCAGCAGCCGGTAACAGAAGTAGCGTTGCAGGGAGGTACTTGCATGATTTTTTTGGAAAGAAAAATAGAAGGTGCTGCCGTTAATTGCTTGGGAGCCGTTAAGCTGCAAAACTCCTATGTAGCGTTCAGCAGATTCATCCGTGTTTTCTCAGAGTATGAAACAAAGCTCTGGTGGATCATATGCCCTTCTGATCTGTGATGTTAATACGCTCTGCGTACAGAAAGATGATGTCTTTACTTTAAAAGCATCACCTAAATGAGGAGCGGCCAAAAATAAGGTTGTTTCTTTTTGGAGTTATTTAGAACTAGCCCTGTTTGGAGGGGGAAAAAAGTGGCATTATGGGCTTCTGAGTTGTAGAAAACTGGAGCAAATTTGAGGGCTATGAACTCTGTCCGAAGGTTCAACCACAGCAACCCCTTCCCCCGCCGCCGGCCCAACACACGTGCTCCTTGTTGAGTCCCGATGCTCCGCGAACGGCCGTGCAATTAAAAGATGTCAGGCGTTTAGACCTCCGTCTGCACCTAGAAATGCGTTTTTTTCACATAGGATTAAAGGACGCTGAGAGCCTCAGCGCTGAAGGTAAAAGTTTGTGCAGTCTGCATGGTTGACAAATACCACTCAAATTGCTCTGCCAGTGAAATTTGAAATAAAAATATAGGAAATGAGGAGTTAATTCAATTAAACAGTTTCCCACCCACATTTTACCTTTCCTCACCGCTCAAGGGAATAATTCATAGAATGTATATCACCAGCAGACTTATTTTTACCATTATTTTTACCTTAATGAGTATACCTTACACATCAGAAAGAAAGTACAAAGGTTAAATTTTACATTAAGAGCACATTGCAACATGGTATGCAAATATTCCTATGCAAATCTAAAGCCACCGGAAGATAAATGTGTTATATTTTTAACCAGTTAACTATGACTGTGAAGTATGGTGCAAGATATTCAGTAGTTTCATTTTATATCTTTCTTGTAAATAATGCATAAACTATGTAGATGTTGTCAAAATATGATGAAGCTATTAGCTTTATAGTTTTCATAGTTAAGAATGTGTTCAGCATGTAGCTCATAATAACTCATTTCTAAACGCAGACACCATTATAAAATATTTCTTGTTCAAGTGAATGTTATCATGTGACATAATGATTTTGCTTAAAACCAAGTTAAATGAGGAGTAAAATTAAACAATATTGCATGAATTGTGTTTGACTAATTTTGTGTCACATTATATTAGCCAAGCTTTCAAAATATGTGTTAATGACAAATAGTGTAAGCCCCTAACATACTTTATATGTCTGTAAAATCACCCTTAAGTCATTAGCTTTTAAAGGTTCATTTTGTTTGCAGTTTTTGTAGCCACTGGCTTTTTAGTGATTACTTTTGTCTATGAAACTAGACATGATTAAAAAAGAGATATTTTACATAAGTCTTTGGGACTTATTGCCATATTATGGGGGCATACTGTGTGCATTAAAACAATGTCTAATAATTGATGAGCTCTACAGTTTTGAGGTAAACATAGTTAAGGGTGAATTTTAATGCTTACGTTGTATTTACATAAGAACCACACTGAGCTTTTAATCAACAGTTTGTTTCTTTTATGTCTGGATTTATCTGTTGCCTGCTACAAAAATCTTTCATACTAAATGCAATGAAAGTCTTACAGATCTCTGGGTTTAATTAAAAAATGCCCAAATTTGGTTCAATAAGATAACTGCCTCCTTTTAGTGTGCTGTAAGTGCTACCAGAGTTTGGCAGTGGGGACTTGGAGCCTTCACAGCACACATGGAAAGGCTTCTTCGGACTTATCATCGGTGGGGCAAGACTATGTATAACGGGGTCATGGTGCTAAAACAGAGCAGGGTAAAGAGCTGCACCGGTTTCTTTTCTGGATGAGTGTTAGGGCTTATCCAAGCCTGCACACCCAGATGGACATCTCCAGTCTCTATTTAGCCACTTTCCTGAAATTGTCTGTTATTTTTCCCCTCTCTCTCTGTGTCTCTCTTGAAATAGAGAGGAAAGGTGGGTGTCCAGCCGAGCTCCATGTCTCATCACGGGGATTTCAGAGAGGTGTCTGCCCCATCACCGGTCACTCAGAAACACAGAGTGGTCTTTCCAGGTGAGACCAGGGCCAGGCAGGTATAATACCAGCTCTTGAGTCTTTCTTCAGAGGGGAAAAAAAGACTTTTTATGTGGTGATCTCTTCCTATGTATGTTTAGCTATTTAAAAAAAGAAGAAAAAACCCCTCCCAATGAGCTAGGGTGATGCTCAGTAATGCCAGATGGCTAGGTGGGAGGTAAGGGCAGGATACTGAGGGGGGTGGGAAGGTGCAGAGAGAAGGCAATGTGGTGTTTTTTAGTGTTTCAATGCTCAACTTCTTTGATAAAATCTTCATTCTGCCCACCCTACCCGTGTGCCTTAGAAAGCTACAGCTTTATCTCAAGAATTTTCCCTCTGGACACTTGTCAGAACAAAGAGTATGGACTTTGCATATCATTTATCCTCTTGTATATAAGGAGCTTGTCACATCTTAATGTTGAACCTCACCAGAGAGCAGACCTCTCGAGCACTCAGCGCTCTGCTTTGCATTTGGGTGGGAAAAACGGATCTGCGGTGCCTCTCCGGCTCCTGCCTGCCTCTCCCGGCTGGTCTGCCCGCTCCTGCCGTGCAACACGTGCTGTCGGCTCCACGGCATGGAAGAGGAGCAATAACAATGTTGGAGAGGTGCTGGGCAGGGTGACAGCCAAGAGAAGCCCCGGGAAAGACTGGGGTCTTCTGGAAATCACTTCTGAGGTGCCTGGATTCCTTTATTCACTGCTTTCATCAAACTTCTGATCTGTTTTTGTAGTATGTCCATGAAGTGAAAATTGCTTGTAAGGGCTCGACTTTGGCATCTCAAGAATGGTATTGAACTGCTGGTATTTGTATGCATCCTTCTTTAAAAAAGGAAAAAACCCCAACAAATTGCATCCTGTAAATGCCCTGATATATTGTCGGGTTTTGAATGCAAAGCCTTGAGAATAATGACTTGGCCTTCTCTTGCTGTGAAAGAAAGAGTGTGTTGTCACCTGCGGGAGGTCTCCTGGCACCAGTGTCTTAAGTGTTTGGGTCCTGGCTGAGGAGGGAGGGCAGCAGCTCACACAGCTGAGCCTGGACCAGCTCCTGAGGCTCTGCTAGGTCCTGGTCACTCACTTGGGGTTGAGGTCCCAGTCTGCCATCCCGGTTGCCCAAGAGCTGGGTGAAGAGCTGCCCCATGAAGTGGCCAAGAGCTGGGTGAAGAGGTGGGCTGTTAACAGCTCACTGCTCTTCGAGTTTCTAAAAATAAAGATCAGAACGAAGACCTCTTACAGTGGAAGGTATTAAGCAATCCTGACACAGTGATCACTGAGGAAAGGAGATCCTCTCAGACATTAGGGCTATCAAAACCTCTAGTTTAAGTTAGTTCTTTTCCCATGTGACCGCTTTCATGCATTGCACTTGGCAACTTAAATCCTTTGCATGCCAAAACATTTAATAAGTGCTGTGGGACCAGGGCTTTTCTCAGGTACTGAATTTACGACATATGTGAATGGCTGAGCCTTGGCTTCCGCTTCAGGGAGAATGGTGGCAATGATTTCCTCTTCCCTGTGTGATGCCCTTCACATATGCAAAGGTTGCCAATGTATATACTCCACTCTTTTGTGTTAATGGTAGGTGATGGGAGTGTATCTATGGGACAGAAGAAGTATGCAGCTTGTTTAAGGTAGAGCAGACCCAGCTGTCAGCTACAGATTCTAGATGGCAAGAAAAACCTGTTACACTGACCCCAACACCTGAGGCTTATATTTTAAATTGTGTTCAAAAATGTTCTTGTGTTTGAGGAAAGTCTCTTTGCGTGTGTGTGTGTCACTCCAGAGAGGCAATAGAGTGACATTCTTTGCACGGTCTTTTCAAAGAGCCAAAGCTGAGCTTGAGTAGACTAAAGGCACTGTAAGTCCCCATCCTCTGGTAACACCAGGACATCTGCCCACTTAAGTTGCTCTGTTTATTTAAGAGGTTCATTTAGGTCCACTCTGAGTATGAATGGATTTGCAAAGGAGTGTATTAAACAGAGCAATAAAACTATCTTGTTCTGGAAGACATCGCAAAATTGCATGCTCAAAGCAGCCAGCTAGCTACAGTTCTCCAGCACCAACTCTGGAGTCCGTGGTCAGTTGTATGCAGTGGGCTGCAAAGTGGACTTCAGAGTATGCAGGTGTATCCAATACCCAAGGGTTCAAAACAGCCTCAAAATTATGTTCTCTTCCAGTAGCTTCTTATGTGTTTTGCTGCTGCTATTCATAGAAGGGGAAGACAAGAGAACTGCACTAAAATGTCAAAGAGAAGCAAATGATCTCCATTAGGTATCTAGTCTTACTGGATTGGTGTATCTTCAAAGCACAGGTGGCCAATTTGGATCAGCCTGGTTTAGGGACGTGTCTTCAGATATATCCCCCAAACCCTAACTGCAGCAAGGAGAGGTGGTTTCACTCCCAAAAGCCCAAAGTGTGATTTGGCAGGGTGCCCCAATGAATAAAGGAGTTGGCTTGTGCTCTGGCAGTCCGGTTTCATTATCACCATTGAATGATGCAGGGTAAGTCGCCTATGATCTGCATCTCATTTTCCCATTGAGAAAATGCATCTATAAGATACTGTAAGACTTGATATTTACATGTCCTATGTGAAAATTAAAGGGAACTATTATTGGCTTTAATTTGGGGGAGTATGATATCTATCTTGAATTTAGAATCGCTAAAATAAAAAAGTAAATTAAATTGAAATAGTAGAACATAAACCTCCTCTATTCAAAAGATACAATAGTCCAATACTTCAAACTCAAACAACCCCTAGAAGAATTCTTGGGAATATTCATCTGTGGTAAAGTTGGCGTCAGTGTTTTTGAAGGATTAGAGCCAAATTCAATTGCTTGTCTGCACAGAAAGATGCCACCATTGCCAGGTGGAGTTATGGGTCCTGAGCGTTCGCAGCGAAGACAGTTTTGGGAAGCGGGATCTGGTGCCAGCAGGGACGGGTAGAATAACCATCTGAGCAAGGCAAGGACCAGACAATTTAGTTTTATTTATTTTTGCAGATGTTTTTAACCAGGTAAAATACATTCTGAATATTGGGGTTTTTTTGAAAGGATATGCAGGATCATCATGATTCCTTCATTTTGCTAATTTTCAGATTTCACTTAGAAGTCCAGTGGGCTTTCTGACAACTTTCAGAAAAGAAAGGCTGTCAAGCAGGATGTTGAACACCAGAATGGTTGGAGATGGTCCTGATCATATCAGCTAATACTCTGCTGACTCCTGATTAATACTCTGGGCTCAATCCATCATGATGCAACGATGGGTCTGCCACAGTATTACACAGAGTTGATTGAACTGGTGATTTCCATAGCTATTTCTGGAAGATCAGTAGAAGAAAAACAAAGCAGGTGAAATGGATAGCTAGCAGTGAAGCTGTTTAAATATTTATAAAACAGTTAGCTAAGATTCAGAATCCATTTAACATATCCAAATTTGATACATTTAGATGAATAATTGCTCCTCTGTAATACCATTTTATTTATTTATTTATTTATTCTTTAAAATTGTATTACCACTTTCCCTATGACTTGAAGAAAGATTTTGAAACTAATATATTGTCCTTGGATCAAACTCTGAATGATCATAAAATGTCAATCTGGAATAATGCCATTTTTATGAAAACAGTTGTTGATTTACTTTGCTGTGTTGAGAACTGAATTTGGTCAAGAAAAGAAAAGAAACTCTAATTTGCCCCAAAGATTTTGTTTCAAGGAAAAAAGAAAATAGTATTTTTTTTCCAGACTGGAAAATCACAGTATTGTAACAACAGAAAAATTCCATAAATGAATGTAGAAATAGCTTTCAAAATTAAAATAAAAACTGTCTCTTTTTTAGAATGTAAGAGTTACATCTGAAGGAAAATATTTAATGTTTTAAATTCAACAGTGTTCCCCAGACCCTCTAGTACAGCCCAGTGTATGCTTAGAAAGAGCTACTTCATCTATTTAATTAAGAGAAACTACTATCAAAGCAGATTTCGCATTTAAAATTCGTGTTTAAACTTCTCACAGATTAAGTGAGCTTAAACAGTTGCTATTCCTGACTTTAACAGCATTATAAAATACATTAGAGATTGAGAGGATAAAATTCTGCCATGTTAGGTTATAACCTAACTGCTATTTGCAGTTGTAAGGACTACTAATGGCGCAGGGACAAGATTTATTATAGTAAAGACATCCTGCTTAACATTACCCTTGTCATTCCATTAATAATGACTGCTTATGAGCCATCTCGTTGGCATCTTTGTTGTCCTGAAAACTTAAAACTCGCAGCACAATTCTTTACGATGTGCTACATTGCCCCCTCTGGGTATTCCTGACCATTATCCCATTTGGTTATATTCAAAACTGCTGCCTCCTGAGAGAGCATTAGGGCCGACCTTTAACCCTGCAATATTCTTGGTTCAAATGGCGTAATAACATGTAGTGAATATTTACAAGCATACTTATACTATAATAGAGTACTGCTGTGAACATTAGCACATATTTTCTGCTCAATCAGGCTTTGATGTAGAGCTTGGCTTGTACCCTGGAGAAAATGCAGTCCCCAATAAGCTGTGCTAGTGAAACACCCTTGAACCTAAACAGCTTACACAACGTAAACTGCCGCGATGCAGATTAGCAGGCAAACATATACATTTGCAACGCTGCCGGTCCCAGCAGCGTGCTGCCGTGCCGCATAATGTCTGCGAGAGTCTCCTCGCCGCAGGAACGCGTAGCGGGAGGCGCAGCCCCTTGCGCGGCACCTGGGATTTTAGTGGCGTAGTGACAGGGATGGAGGAAAGGTGATCTTAGCCACGAAAAGAAAATTAAAAGCAATCGGCCGTAATGACAGCGTTTCCCCTTTCCTATCTGCTTTCTGAGCGGCTGGGGGGGCACGTCACGCCGCTGGCTTTCTGCTTCTCTCTCCATCCCTGCCAGTGACATCCTTAACGCGGGTCTCCCTTTCCCTGCTGTCATCCCGGGTGCCTGCCGCACGTTTTCTGAGACGACGTCGAGGAGCCCTGGCAGCAGCCGTATGAACTGTGCTTGCTTCTGGAGCGCTCCCTTGAAGCGCTGCCTCTCCCAGCACGTCCTGCTCTGGTAGCACTGGCCGTGCTGGGATGGGATGCTTCGCAGGAATTCCTCTGCTCTTGATCCAACCCTTCCTATCTTCTCTTCTCCCCCAGCCTTCAAAGTGACAGAGATTAAAACCTAAAGTGGCAGTGCTTAAAAGTTTATGGCAAGTGGTGGCAGATGATAATTTCACAGGTATCGTGGGAATTGCACCTCGGGGCTCTTTGAGCTTTATGGGTGAACATCTCCACTCTTCTCAACAGGGGAGAGTTTTGTCTTCCACGTGGCTTCACGTACTGTTCTCCTCCATCTGCAGTTAGCATCCTTCCCTACCCCGCTCCTGGCCTGCCCTGGCGACTGCGGAGCCATCCTTTCCAGCCCAGCTGCACTTTCCCCACCAACCCAAAATATCCCTGAAGTCATCTTCCTGGCCACCTCTCACTCTCCAGCTTTACCTGCTCTGTCCTGCTCCCCATCAGCCGCCAGCACACCCCTTCGTTTTAGCCTCCCTTCCTGAATGGAAACGGTGGGTGTCCGTAGGTGCTCGCTGCCCGAACAATCAGGCGTTTCCAAAGTGATGCGCATCACTTCAGCACGATACGCTGATGAAACGTAGGGCATGAAAAAGGTCTTTCAGCCAGGTTAATGGCTTTAATGTTCATTTGGGTGCGGATTTTTCTAAGTTTGTTCCCCTTGATCACTCTTTTCTCCTTCCTTTAGAAGAAGGCTATTATCCCTTATTTGTTATTAAATCTACTTTTGCTGGGCTTTGCTCTCTGTTGCCTGTTTCTGTAAAGCGCCCAGTGAAAGAGTGGAGATCTGATTGATGCTGCACCCAAACCTGCTTGTGCAAGTTTTCTGATTTTCAGGCCTTGGAGGAGAAAGGGTCACTTCTTAGTTTTGTTAGTTTATGAGTGTGTAATCTGCTTAGATAAGAGTCCAGCACAGAGGTAACGAGCTTTTGAAAGGAGTCTCTTGTGGTTACAAAAAACTTTGACTTGACAATATCTGTCTATATTCAGCCAAAGATAGAATAAACCTTCCTTATTTTCTTGGTGTAACTTATAAACCTGTTACAGTTTTTGCATTAAAATCTTCCTATACAAAGGAGATGTCCATTTTTGATATTTTATTCATAAGATCCCTCAAGGTGTCATTGAAATTCTTGCAGTCTTTCATCAGTGTGATCCACTCTTGGAGAGTACACCTGCACGATAGATGAAATGGTTGTCCTCAGAGAATAATGGCAGTTATCCTGATATTAATTTGGTTCCAAGTAATTATTAAGTTCATATCTTTCAGTTTGCTGGGTAACTTTTTCTTCCTTTTGATGATTTTTTTTTTTTTTTTTCTAAATACAGTTAGCAGGGCTTGTTAGTGCTGCTCCAGACCCCCTGTAAAGATTGGTCCTCTTTGCTGGGACTTCAGCTCAGGTTGGTACCTTTAACCACAACAGACTGCTCTACAGCTATCTGTCTTGTCCTGAAATTATTAATATTTGGTGTGCGAAGATCAATAACATGCCACACAGAAATTCATACCTGGTAGGTCTGGTTAATGCTCTAGGAAAATAAGGCACCTTATATCAATTGTATGCTGGTGTTGCTCTATTGATTACACCCCTGTGTATGTGAGTGGAGAATTGGGTCCAGGTCTGCGGTGTCCTTTCTCCAGACTGTTTAGATTTTTTTCTAAAATAATATTGAAAAACACATTGGCATATGGCCACAAATCTAGCTCGCAATACGAACAGCACCAAGTGGGATCTCTGCTGGGGACAAATCCCTCGCTCTGTCCTGCAGAGCCGTGTGAGCAAACCGTGGCTCCAGCAAGGCACGGTCCTGGCGACGGTGGAGGAACAGCTCAGAACCGCAGAAGTTCGTCCTGAGAAGCTGCTTCAGTGATTAATATTTTTAAAACTTACGATGATACATCTGCGTTTTAGTGCTCATTAGAGGAGAGGCACTCCTTGGGCAGGGCAGCTCTGTGGCCGTCAGCACTTGATGTGTATTGTCGTCATATGTGTATAATTATATGCATATATGTATATTAGATGTGTATATATATGCATATATTTATATTAAGGAAAAGTAATAAGCCATGAAATGGCAAGAGCGGCTAAGGCAAGACCAGCAGTATTTCTATACGAAAATTCTCAACTCCCTTTTTAAAGATGCTGTCATGCAACGGGAGGATCTCAGTGCATCCCAAGGAACTCTTTCAGTGCCAACAAACAACGTGAGCATTTTGAAGAGTTGAGAAAGTCCTTAAATCCAATTAAAGCTTTGCACCGCATGGCCCGATGGGCATGGAGGAGTGCAAAGCCCGTGCCCGGCAGCGTGTGTTGGTGTCTCACCGAGTTGGCCCGTCCTCTTGCACACCTGTGTGAGATACTTGTTTTATCTCTGCCTGTGATGATTAAGACAGAAGAGCTGTGTCTCTGCTTGGACGCGTACAGTTTAAACAAATGTTATTTGAAAAAGAATTTTTTAAAATTTTTATTATTATTTGGGAAACCTTGCCTATGAGTATTGCTGCAGTGTGGGGGTCTGGGCAGAGGAGGAGCCCAGCAGCTTTCTTCAGATTATTAGGGGCTTCTCCTTCTTTCCCCTGGCTGTTGCCAACCAATTTGTATTTGGAAGGAAGCCTGCAAGAAATTTTGTGTTTTCTTCAATTCTTTCAGTTTATTTCTGTTCACATAGCTCTCCTTTTTCCCCCCATTGGCAGTAAATCCTTAGGCTGAGCCATCCATTTATTACTAGTTGGCAGTTGTTCAGTCTTCCAGTCTACAGTGATCTGTTTTTAGCTGCCAATAGTGCAGCATTAACAAATCTGTTCTGATATTTATCTGTGGCAGTGTCTTTTGTTAAATGAAGAATACAAAGTTTAGGACATACTGTATTGGTATTTTTATTGCATCAGGTAGGGCACTTAAAACTTCCCACCAATATTTTTCCAGCACAGGATAACATCTCTAGCACTCTGTGCATCCTATGATGCAGTTTTCTCCCATACATTTTTCAGATGCTGCTTCCTGAAAAAGGAAGGTTTGATGGGAATACTCTTTGTCTTTTTTCCTGATGTTTTATACAAAGATCTCAACATTATGAAAAACAGTGAATAACTTACTGATACGATTTTTTTTTTTCATTTTTCTCATGTGTAATTATCTGCACTTTTACATGGAGAAGTATTTTGCACCCCTGCAGATCCTACCACCTCGGGCTGACAGCCCAGGGCTTTCTCAAAGGGAGGATTCAGGCCATGAGCCCATGCTATGGCAAAAATAAAAGGCTCCCCTTTTTCTTATTTATTTATTTGTTCATTCATTTCTTTTTAACGGTTGGAGAATGGTGTGGGTTACAAATTGCATTAACATAAGGAAGCCCTCACTTGATTGTTGTGTTTTACGCTCTTTTTTGGCAGAATGTCGGTGGCTTTAATTAACCAGCCTGCAGGTGGATTGGATAAAAGATACATTTCACAGCGCATCTACATCTTTTTCAGTCATCATATACTTAAATTGCAAATTCTCATGAACTGTAACCCAGTGTCTTATGGCTCTTGATTCTACATTTCCCTACAGATCTTCTATCTTCAGTCGTGTCAGGGCTGGAGGATGTGACTGTTAGTAAAAGGTATAGTTATATTAAACTGCAGAAGCCCCCCTACATTCAAACGATGTTAAGGGTCTGATTTAAGGCCACCGAGACAGAAAACTGAGGAAGAAGAACCTCTGTAGATATTGCGGTCCCGCGTGTGCAGATGCCGCGTCCACCTTTGGTCCAGCACGCAGGATTTGCGTGCGCACCTCGGGGCGATGCGATGCAGGTGACGAATCACCAGTAATTCGTCTGTCGTGCAAACTGCGAGGCTTTCTGCTACAGCCCGCCTCTTGTTCGGCGAGGTCTGAGCAGGCACAAAGTTTGCAAAGATGCTCGGCAGGACTTACCGTGGGATGCACGCCAAAGTTTATCAAACAACCAAAACCTCATTCTCCTCCTTTCCCCCCGTGACTGTTCCTGCATAAATCTGCCCAAATTCAACTCACTGACAGAAAGGCCATTTTTCTGCCAAATTTCAAGCCCTACTTTCCACTCTGGAAGCTTTTTCAGTGAACAGCTTTGGCGTCCGCCTGGTTCGGAGGCGGCTGGTGCTGGAGGGTGGCAGAGGGAGCCCGGCGGTGCCGGTTCCTGGCAAGGAGGGAACCGTCCTGATTGGAAACTCCACCGATCGATGCAAAAGGCAAAACCTCCAATAAATTCAGCCTGTCAAAGGCATCGTCCAGAAAGGAGGTTTTTCAGTCTGAGATGAGGTTTGGCAAATTTATAAGCATCTGGGAACGGGGTTGTAGATGAGGGAATTTAAGTCACTGTTAACATCGGTCTGTAATATACTATGACTTTACATGCATAATTTTAATTTCCAGAAACAGGCTTTGATGCCAAGTGCTTTATAGTCAGTGGAATGACTTCCAACAAACTTGAGTAAGTTTGATATGAGGCCTGCAATGACAAAACCCAGATTGAACATGTTTTCTTGCACTTAAAATTAAAGATAACTTCTTTTTGACTTTTCAGCACTCTTTTTCTTCCTCCCCTAGAGTTTTTTTTTTCTTCTTTTTTTTTGACACGGCCATAAAAAAATAAATTTTCTCAAAATCCTATGTTTAAAAACATGGAAAGCACAAGCCTTGAACCCTTTTGCTGGAGGATGTGTTTCACTGAAGATGTCATGTGGGCACCTTTCCCTCTTGGGGTTTTCCTCTTGCCAATTGTGCTAATATTTGTGAGAGGTTGTTGCTATAGCACAGACCTTTCTGAGGATTTAATGATCTGTATTACTTTGCATTAAAAAGTTTTACTAATCTCCTGCTTAAAATTGCTTTTAAAAATTTGTTGGAGCAAGGGTCTTAGTTTAGTACTCTGTTCCCATAAGTGATTTTTTTTTTTAAGATTCACAGAACAGCGGTGAGGTAACAGTATTTCTTCTTTATCTTGGGAGCGTCATGGCTGATGATACTTTGCTAAATATACTGAGTTTTAAAAGTCATCGAAAGGCTGTTGGCTATGAAATCCCCGGAGGGCAGGGATGAGCAGGGATCCCCCGCACACCCCCGGTAGCAGCTCAGCTTCTGCATCGCGAAGATTTTGGGGCAGCGCGTGAGACTTCAGCTTGGGGCATGGCTGCTGGGTGTCAGGAATGGGGTTGCTTCGCCCTGGGCCCTTTGGAGGTGTGTGCTGGAGTGCGGGACGGGATCAGGTCCTTTCACCTCTAACGGATTCAGGCTTAGTTAGGATTTTTTTTTCTTCCTTTTTTTTTTTCCCTGATGCCTTTTTTTCTTCAGGAATGTAACTGTTTATCATCAGTTTAATGCAGATGAAACCATTACTTCTTCACTCTTCAGAAACTCTTTATGCTTCTTAATTAAAGCCTTTGTCTGAACACAAAATAATTAATACATAAAATGAAACACGGGGAAAGAATCAACTGTGAAACTAGTCACTCAGTTGTATATTTAAACAATATTTAATCATTAGAGTAACACAGTGCTTGCACTTTTGGAAAGAAAACAAGCCTTATACTTCATGTTTATTTAACACTTTGACTAGTTCATTCTTGGAGGTATGAAATGAGGCTTATAGAGTGCCAGAGCAGTAAATCATATGTTCTGAAAATTACTGGGTCTTAAACAGTAGTGTCATTTTAAACCTAAACAGTTCAGTGGTGCACCAGCATATAAAACTGACCTCTTATAACAACATCTACTGTTTACACTGAAAGGCAAGTAAAGGAAATAAAAACAAGGCATAAAATATAGTGTAGTAAGGATGTCATTTACTTGTGTTTCTGCCTCTATTCTGGATACTGATGGGTATGATAACTTTCATACAGCTAATGCATTAAAGACAGCAGATGCAAAAAATGCCATGGATATGAATATATGTGCATACACCAACTGTGTGTAGACAAAAACTTGGGCAGCATCTGACTCCCAAGCACTTCCCATCAGTATTTACTCAGATTTTAGAACAGATTTGTTTTGGCAACATGCTTGCTCACTTTATAATAACTTTTCTTTTTTTTTAAACCAGTGTTCTAATGAAAGAGTTTATTGTCAGGAATATTTGTTGGAAAAACAACAAATTCAAAGCAAATATTCAGTTTCTTTTGTGGAGAGTGAATGCTGAATGTTTGAATTTGTAGGTGTGATTAGCTTACGCTTTGCTTACAAGCACAAAGGCACTGGTTCACGATAGGTTGCATATAGGTTTTCATAACCAGCTACATACTTGGCTTCTGAGAACAGAATAACCACAGAGTATGGCTCAAAAGCAATCATTTTTGTCAAAATTGTTCACTGACATTATTTACCAAGTCATACTTCAGTGAGGAGCAGGCAGGCAAGTTTTTGTGTGGTGTGTAGGTGAATATTTGCAGTGAAAACCCAGAAAGTCCCCTCACCCTGAAACACTGGCCGTCTCCCCGGTTTGGTGATACAATACGTTTAAAATAATTTCTCTTGAGTCTGGCCCACTTCAGTACTGATACAGGTTTATTACCCAGTCCTAAAGGAATTTGTGGTGGTGTTCATTCTCCTAATTGGATAAATGCTGGCTTATAGAGGTAAAAAAAGCAAAAGCACCTTCCCGACTGCCAGCCAGCCCTTGCCCTGCTCATGGACCACGCTGCCCATGGATGCTCCTCTGGCCAGTCTGGCTCGTGGCCCCTCGATGGGCAGAAATGCTCTGCTGCTTCTGTTCCCAACACATTTATGTGTTGTAAGAGCTATAGTTTTTTTTGTTTTGTTTTGTGGGGGTTTGGGTTTTGTTTTGTTTTGTTTTGTTTTCTTTGCTTTGTTTTGTTTTGTTTTTAAAAGGAGGATATATTTCTGAAGTCTTAGGACATGTATTATATTGGTCACGTGCAAAGGTAATATAGGATGATATTGATATTGCTTTGCAGTTTGATTCTGTGATGCTTCTTAGGTAAAAATCGTATTAGTTTTAAGGCTACGGACTACCAGATTGTCTCAGAAGTTGGTTACCAAAGGTGAAATCTTTGCTGAGATGGAACTTCTGAAGTAAAGCAGTCTTCCCTTAAGAACAGGTAATGACGTTTATTTCCATGTTAACATCACATTTGTCTTCAGTGCTTCTGCAAGCACATCAAGAGGCTAGTGAAGAGAAGGGATGGGCTTAAATTTGGAGAGCACCCGGAATGTGCTTTTTATTAGTTTGGATCCTGAATGAATGGAATATTGAAACTCTAATTATGAATATTTTAAAAATGTGGTCCTTCAATTAACTGTATCAGTTGTGTTTGTGAACTATTGAGAACTTGCATTATTAATGAACACACAAGGTTAATATTAGTTTATTTATCATTTGGAATATGACTTTTGAGTTAATCATACAAGTCATGCCACATTCAATTTTGATTAACGCATGAAGTTCGTGCAGGCTTTGTTAAACAAATATTTATTATGTGTGATGTATTATAAAGTAGTAAAGCACTTTTCCTCCATCTCAGGTCCTATATACAAATGTATTCCAGTATGTTGAAAACTTTAACATGCAAGCAAACATCCTCTTGTTTATAAGGAAAGTGAATAAATCATGAGGGTCCCCTGTGTGTTTTTTTTTTCTTTTTTTTAAATTCAGATATAATCCCCCTCGCATTGAGGTGGTTGCAGTTTGTAATGTCTTGCAGAGTGGTCTGCACACACCATATGGGTTTTCACATGCAGGTCGTTTTGCAGGACTGCTGCTATAATTCATCTCCTTGCTTCCACTTTTATTCAGTTTCAGCGCAGTTGGAGAACAGGGCTACTGTTTAGCGATACACGTGTTGCAGAATTGGAATTACTTGGTGTTTAAATTTCGAACTGAAAAAAAGTAAAGTGTTTCTCATCTATGCCTTCCTCTGTAGTTAGTGTCAGAAGTCTCAGCTGTCCGTGACGAGGGATGTGCCAACGTGGGCTCACTGCTCCCAGCCCCCTCGCCCTTGAGTTTGTCCATACCTTGCCCCGTTGTGCCGTGTAGGCATGCTTTAATCTGCAACAGCATTTGTGTTATGGCCAAATTATTCAAAATAATGAAGTATTTCAACAACTTACTTGGGAATGCTGAAATACTGTTTTGTGAAGTCTTATGTCAGTCTTTGTTCACATGTGTGAGCTTCAGGTTAGTGAATGCAATGGCAGGGTCTTCAAGCAGATTTCTGCCAATGGATCCTATTTTGAATGGAAGGAGTATTTTTGGTGTGAATAAAAAAAGCTTATGTGTCATTTGGTTTTTATGAAACACAGCATTGTCAGTCACAAGTCTTTAAAAATGAAGAGTGAAATCTGATATTATTAAGAATAGTAAGTACTCTTAATCTGTTTTTTGGTTCTGAAAAGAGTTAAGGACTTAATTTAAACCTTATTAAAAGCTGAGAGACAGACAGAGTGACTTGGTTCAAGCAGTCTGAGGCTTTAAAAAAACTCCCTGAGTCACAAGACCGAAGGTATAAATCCCATGAATTACAACATAGTTAATGAGTTTCTTTTGAAAGAGGGATATGTTCTTCTGTATGCCAATTCTGCCAAGTTTCTGCTGGGCAATAGGCCACATCTTAAAATTGTTAGGAGGATTTAAGATTATTTCATTTAGGGGGGAAATATATATTTTATTTAAAACTATGTAATTATAAGTTTACAAGATATAATTTATGCGTAATTTATTCTGATTTAAATGATGCTCAGCCCCTCCCTCTATATAGAAGATGGAGGGTCTGGGTTCTGAAAGGCCTGTGGACGATTCAATGATTTTTTTTTTTTTAATCTTGGCTGTGAAAAATTTCATTATTAAAACCAATTTTTTTTTTTGATAAATGATCTGTCAACAATACATGAATTTAACTTCTTTTTTTTGGTTTGGTCAGTAAAATAAATACTTACTTAGGCAGCACCTAACTTAGCAAGGGCTCCAGTATACTTCAGCGTTCATTCGATTCAGACATGTCTGCTTTAACTAGTTTCAGTGTAGCTGTTACAATTTTCATCCATAATATATGATCAGTTTGTAAGAATTTCCTCTACATGTGAGAAACATATTTAATGCTAACATTCTCAAATTGGAGTTAGTTATAAATAATGCACTAATAGATGTGAAAGAGCGTAAATGATTCCTTTGTGTTGTACCTGTGAGGTTGTTAGTGCTTCTTTAAAAAACAAACAAAACCTCTTTTGCATGATATTTATTCCCATCTCTTCCATCAAAGGGGTTACAGTCTTTGTACCTTTTTATGTAAATTAAAAATCTTTAGCCAGTTCTGTGTCAAAAATAAATAGTTGAATGAGCTTGCAGACAACATTTATTTTGTATGTACATTAATGGGCACTTCCATTTTTTCCTGCAGGCTAGAATCCACTTTGAAATTCATGTTTGATAAATTCCCTGGCTTTCCAAGTAATTTAGCTGTCTATAGGGCTGTTGATCCTTTGAGTGTATTGCTGAACCGTTGGGACTTATGCACCACATCTGCATATCCAAGTTCAAATATATACTCAAGATGATTGGTTTAAACTTTAAGTTGTTGATCTTATTCCTGATAGATTTGTTAGATTGTCTCCCATTTCATTTCTAAAATCTGTGCCTAATCCATAAATACCCCTTCTTAAATAAGTCTCCAATAAATTCACTGATTGACTTAGTCATTTTGTAAGCACAGAGCTAAATTAATATTCAGCATAGCCTAATAATCTTAAGACACAATGCTCTCTGATATTGTGTATATGAATGAGAATTTGAGCAGGGCACTTACAGATAAGACTGAGTAGAGGTGCTACTTTCGAAAGTAGCAAGATTTCCTTTGAAAATAATTTTACACCTTCTGAGTATTTCAAAGGGGATCAGGTTTTCACTGGGATATGAAGTTAGTGGACAAGAGTTCAATTTATCGGTCTTCCTCAGCTTTTCCAAGTCTTAGGCTAGTTTAGCTTTGCTTTTTCTCTCTTTTTTCCTTTTGCTTTCTGATTGAGGCTCTTAGTTGCTGTTTGAGCATATCGAGGACGATACAGCAGATGTAACAACAAATTTTACAGCACTTTGAGAGCTGTGGCAAGAAACAGCCATCTGCAAATTCTAGCCAGACTTATTTCAAATATAAAAAAGTCCCAAACTGCTGCGCAATACCCTCTAGACCAAAGGCACTGCTTTCCTGCCATATGTCCTCCTTCTGCTCTCGGTGGCGTGCGTGTTCTGACCAGGTATGATGTACACCAGTGATGGGCAAGGGGCCGGGGCGCGAACAAAGGGAGACAGGGACATTGGCAAAGGGTCCTGTAAACACGCGGTGTCGCTTTCAGTTTTCACCTCTTCCCGCTGAGCTTACTTCAAATGTTGTAGGCCCCCTTCATAGAAAGAAAGGGGGAATTTAAGATGCCCTGTGAATATAAATTAATTCAAAAATCCTTTTGACCATAGCGTCGGTCATTCTCTTATAAAGCTACTCGTCTGGTTTGCTGTTAGCAGGTATGATATGATCTGAAATGTTCTGCATTCAGAATCATTCCAATAATTCCAATTTGGAAGTATTTATTATGTTGTTGTTTTCTTTGTTCTATTTATTAAATTCCTTAACTTGCAAAGACTAGACAGGGGTGCTTTGTTTTGCTAGAGGTATGTGGTAGGTTAGCAGGGTGGGTGTAATAACCTATTCTGACACTGACATAGCATGAATTGCAATTACACGTCTCATCTCTTCTTGTTTCTGTTCTTTATAAGGAGATTATTCTAATAATGTACCTTGTGTGGTCTTTCAAGGTAAATTCCAATAAGTTCCTTGTCTTAATTAATAAAACCAATCTGACTAGTAGTACCAAGAGTCAAATTTAGAGTCTCTCGGGCCTTTTTGTGATAGAGAGGAAAAGAGATGCAGTGGGGAGAGTTTTCTTGGTTGTGTGGGTTTGGGATTTTCTGTTGTTTTGTTTTGTTTTAATGATATGTGAAAACATATCGATGATTTTAAATTCTTAGCCAGGGTTTAATGAACTGGATTGATTATTATCAAAAGGATTAGGGAAATACATTTTCTAGTTTTGAAACAAGCGTAGATCTATGTACCGCTGTCTCTGCCTTGTCTCATGGAGGCTAATGTTTATACCCTTAAAAGTCTTTTGTATTGTGCTGCATATGCTTTTTGTAGGGGAGAAAAATGTGTGTAAATGCCGCAGAAGGGAGAGAGTAAGAGTCCTCAACTCTGAAATTAAATTTTTCATTTTACATAAAATCAAGTTTGCTCAGAAGCAGTACCACAGTGCCATAGTATTTAACATGATTTACTACTTTGCTCACTTAAATTAACAAATTGGACCATATTTCATTGAGGTAATTAAGCAAATCTATAACCTTAATAATGTGACTTTCTCACAGGTGCAGTCCTGCTAAAGTCCATCAGCCTAACTTTGTCTTCAGAACTAAGCACATCCAAAGCACTTTGCTAAAGCAGATCCTTGCCACCTGTATCTCCTTAGTTTGGACTATGGGCAGTCCTTTAATGTCTACTGTCCTATTTTGTCTTAACAGCGCCAGTATGTATGTTGATTTGAAATGATTAGTGGAGGAGTTTGTGCCAAAAGTGGCTTTATATTGGTGATTAAGCCACTGGTCTATGTTTGTCAGCAAAATACAGATCCTGCCCAAGAAAAATAGCAGACCCAAGTTTCAACATCCTTCTGTTCTGAGTCAGTGCTTGGGAATTCACGTGATGTGTTACCAGTGCTTTGTCCTGCTGTTTTCTTCTCTGATTCCTTTCTCTGCTGCGCTTAATCTCCTGAAATGTTGGACTCCATGGCTGCTGTGATCTTATTTCTTGGTAAGGAAGAGGTGGCAGATCTTTGTGCTCCAGAGAAAGCCCAGCCCAAGCAGAGGAATTTTCTGGGTTGAAAGTGGAAGACCCCAGACCCGGTGCTCCTGTGAGAGCACCGTAGGTCTTGAAATCATAGAATCACAGAAGAGTTTGGGTTGGAAGGGACATTGGAAGGTCATCTAGTGCAACCCCGTGCCATGAGCAGGGTCATCTTCAACTAGACCAGGTTGCTCAGAGCCCCATCCAACCTGATCTTGAATGTTTCCAGGGATGGGGCATCTACCACCTCCCTGGGCAACCTGTGCCAGTGTTTCACCATCCTCATTGTAAAAAAAAATTCTTCCTTATATCTAGTCTGAATCTACCCTCTTTTAGTTTAAAAACATTACCCCTTGTCCTATCGCAACAGGCCCTACTGAAAAGTCTGTCCCCATCTTTCTTTAAGCCCTCTTTAAATACTTCTGCTTGTTGGCTCTCTATTTTTCCAGGGAAGGTTTCCCTAGGGGAGTGTGTCAAGGGAGTGGAGACTGAGACACACTGACCACTTCTGCTTCTTTCCAATATGTGTCTTCTTTGCAGCTACTTAGCATGAAACATCTTTTGAGTTCAGTTTCCACATCCTTACGTGATACAACCGTAATAAGAAAACATGGGTTTGTGTGTGTTGTGTAGGAGTGTGCACATTCAGCTTATAAGCCAAGAATTGCAGGTTTGAAATCCTGCCATGTTCATCCCTAAAGCAGGTCTGGGCAGATCTGGAGGCAGCCCGAGGCACCGGGCTTGTCTAGCACTTCATGAGCTCTGCACAGGTTTTGCAGGCGTGCCCACAAATTGTGGAAATATCTGGCAGCTGTCTGCAGATGTGTAGGATACGTGTGGGTTGGATGTGCATGTGCTTGTGTGCATATCACATACGAGTGCTGTTTCGGTCCATCTTCAAATACCTCCATGGATTTCCTCCTTGATCCTCCTTGACTATTAACACAATCAACTGGATAGAGAAAATCTCCCCAGTTTTTACATCCCCGAAGTCTCCTGGGTTCAGCCGGGGTCACTCTGATTTAATCTGAACGGTACCCGTACTTCTTCTGGCCTCTTCCCGCTCCACAGAGCAATTCTGGGCACTTTTCTTACATTTCAGACATTTTTCTACTGTTCCACTTTCCCTGCCTATTCTGAACTTCTCCCTCTGGGACTTCAGCTGGTTTTTGGTCATTTCTAAGTGATTGTTTTTGGCTCTCTCCATTGATCTCCCCTCCTCCCCCAATTTTCCCGCACCTCTGTTTCACATGTGGTGCCTGGTGAAGCTTTCTGCTCCCACTGGCCTCCCATTCCTCCCCAGGGTTCCCATTGCGTCCGCTCCCATCCCGCCTTTCCCCTTCCCTCCCTCCCTCCTGTGCTGTCGCGGCCGGCCCAGGTTAGCTGTAGTCAATTTTTGTTTCATCTTGTAGTCAGTATTACATAAATAGTGGAAGTTTGTCCTTGCCCCGGGTGATTGATGGGGAGGTATATTTGTACATATCGATTGAGATAAAAAATTAGTAGTTTGCAATAGGAAAGGCAAATTAGTCATCAGAAGGAAGGTGCTTGGAGTATTTTAAGAGTTCCTTGATTAATTCTCATGCTGTGAGTTCTTCTGACAGTAAGTTTTATGTCCTGAGATGTGGGAGGATGAGGCAGTAGTATCGGGTTATTGCAAATTTTACTTTTACTCCTTGCTGATTTATTTTACTGGCTCTCACCGCGATTAGACACAGAGGGCTAAAAATGACTTCATTTTGGGGTGACAACTGCACTTCTCTGTGCTTGAATTAGGAGCCAGGAAGGAGGGTGGAGGTTTTAGCTACAAAATAATTTTCCTTTTGCATGAAAATTAATATTTAAAAGCTAGTGTGTATAAAATCAAAATAGCCTTTATCCATGGTGACCAGTCCATCAGTTGGATGTTACCGCTAAAGGAGGAAAGAACTAATTCTGTGATGTACTGATTAGTCTGAGAAGTAATATTTTTCTCTGTTTACTTGACAATTTTCTTCCTAATCACCTTATTGAAAGTAGTTTTTAATAAGCATCATAGAAGGCTGAGAGCTCTCGATCTTCCTCCTAAAATACTTTCCACTTTTCCAAGGATTTTGTGGCATGTTTTTTAGTTTTCCTTTATTACAAACTATAATAGAATTCTTTCCAATAAAAATTGACTTATATTTCGCACTTTTAATTTGTCCAAAAATAATTTAGATAGAAATTCCAATTACTTTGAAAGGAACACATTTGCTACCGTACTCTCTCAGCTTGTTTAAAAAGAAGTCTTTGATAATTTGCAAGCATTCTCATGAAAGGCAATTTTACTTAACTTGAATCCAGAAGGAAAAAAGATGCACAGGGGTTTCAATTTTTAAACTGATAACAAAGCACTATATTTGTGCTGTTACATTTCAGCACAAAGAGGCTGCAAAATAACGTTTTTTAGTTAATGGTAGAAAAAAGATTTAATTGCTCTGAAACACTTATTCTATGTATTATCTCTTTGATTAGAAGACGGTTGTAAATGACTTACTCAATGTAATTGCAAACTCCGGTATGGAAACCAAAAGTAAATTATATGCCTTTGCAGTCAGAGGAACGGTAAGTTTGAACACTTTTAATTGTAAGAGTTTTCTGAAATTAGCAGAGGTGCAATGTTTAGGAATTAGACTTTTCTTGGACCTTTGAGTGTTAGTGCCCATCAGACTTGAATTAGGACAACGCTGTTAGCAAAGTGTGCTGTAACCCATGCCAGCACTTCTGCAGTTCTCTTAATGTCTGCTAGAAAGGGAATCAACTGTCTCTCAACTTCTAACGCATTTTCAAGCCTGGTGCTGTTGAGTAGATAAGGGCGTAGGGTGTCTCTGCCACCTTGTCCCCACCTCGTGCCTTTTTTGTGCCTTACACCAAGCTGGGACTCTGACAATAATGGCTTTCTGCATCTTGAAGACTATTCCCGGTATTTGCACTGTGAAAACGTTCACAATAAACTAGACGTGGGAGACGATTGCTTCATGCTATGGATGCAGCTGGATATTATAATCATGGTAATTTGCAGCAGTCAGAAATATTAATGTTGGTATGAGAAAGAAGGAAAGGGTAAGAGTGAATGGGCAGACAGATTACCTGTGAGTGGGAAAAACAGAGGGCCTGGAAACCCTTTATTTGTAAAATGGAAACCTCCACCCGTGAACTGTTGCCACTAAGGGCAAGCACCGAGTGGGGTTTTTCCATGAGCTGTTTGCGATGGCTGTTTGCAGGCGGCAACCACCCGAAACGCCGAGCAAGAAGCGACGTGCCAGCACTCCCGATGTCAAATGTTCCCGCTCCGAGTGACACGGTGATGCTGGCATCAGCCCTGGCTGGGCGCACCGTCACACCCAGGAACAGCAGAAATAAATCAGGTGATGTTGAGCAGAAAGCAGACTTTCTTGTTCGAGGGCTTTCAGCGGAGATCCTCTGCCCGTGCCTGGTTTGGGGAACCGCTTGTTCAGGCACTCCAGGACGAACGAGAATAAAATTCAGTATGTGCCTCTGGGTGGAGCGCTGAAAATGTCCCCACCCCAGCGTGAGGCACCCACCCATCCTCTGCTGTGGTGCTGAGGTCCAGATATTAAACTGAAACATCTGCAGTTAAAACCCCATAACGTTCCCGTGGAGTGGATGGGGAGAATTTGGCTGTGGAGTTTGCGTTAATAATTTTCTGCGAGTTGTGGGAGCGCTGGGGGCTGGACGGAGAAGCGAGCATCCTCCGCGGGTGGCTGCTCTCTGCCGCCGGCTTGTGTCGCTTCGCTCTCCGATCCGTGCCGCTTTCCTGATGTAATGGAGCACCTCACGGATCCTGACTTCAGACAGGGCTGCTCGAACGAGATGTGAAACAGGGGTCGTGCGCCGAGTAAGGCAACGCTCTGGTAGCGCGTGTCATGCAGAGTTACCACCCAGGAAACAGAGGGTGAAGCGAGGCAGAAAACAAAGAAGAATCAGGTTATAAAAACCCAAACCACACATGCAATCGCATATGCAAAGACCTTGCATGGTTTTGTGCTGGATTTCCATGCGGCTTTGCTGCAGCTCCACGTATTCCCTAGTTTCTGGTGAAACTGAGGAGGAAGGTGTCCCAGCTGCCTCTGCCTGTGCAGCTACTTGAACCTCACCTGTGCCCACCAGCCAGGGACACCGGCTTGCACCCAGAGAGACTTTGAAAACATCACCCTCCTTCTCCTGAGCAGCACTAAGTATGACTTATAGCTATTTACTCTAGACTAACATACTTGATTACTCTTTTAAACCATTGTTTTAGACTTTCCAGCGAATGCAGTCAGTTCTCATTAGTTACTAGTTTAGAAGCCCATGGTATATTTAGACATCATATACATTTGTCAGTGAAGAGTAGCTTAAATGATCTACTTTGTTCACTGCTTAATTATGTTATTTTACTGTTCCTGAAAACCTGACACAAGGCAAATTTACATTACTGTGCTCCTAATTAGCCAATAATCCTTAAGGATTTGAATGATACATACCCAAAGTAATTTCCTTGTTCACTAAATATGAATTTTCTTACGTTAGGTTAAGAAGATGGCACAATGACAGCAGGCATCTTGATGATGACAGCTCTCAACATGTTTGTCTCCGGAGTCAAAATCTATTAAAAGATACAAATGATCTCAGCACTTTCTTAAAGTGTAGAATGTGAAATCGATAGAGTCATATGCAAAGAGGAATAAAATTTACCTCTTTTAACCGTTGTTAGGTTGCCCACCACTCCGAACTACTGAATGGTGCAAAATATTTATAGACCTGGTTTTCTAAACACCATCTCAGCTGTATCACTTCATGCGTTCATCATCTCTGCAGCTTCTTAGCTCAAACAAAAATGCAGACTTGGAGGTAGGCTGCTCTGCAAGAGAGGCCTCATAGGGTCCTTCATACTTAAACACCTTTCCTTTGGTACCAGATTCCAAATGCACTCATCTCACGCATGCGGTAAAATGCATCTTCTTGGCTTTGTCCACATCTCTGGCCATTGGACTTCTGCATGCTGAAAGATTTTGGGGTTTATTGTTGCTGCTGCTGTTGTTGTTGTTGGACTGGCTGGGGTGTTGTGGGGATGGTAATAGTTTGTATTTTCCACTATAAGCAGTTTAATTTAATGCATTGTTACTTTTAATCTTTGTAATGAATCCAGATGCTACAGTGATGGGTGCATAAAAATAATTAAATAAAGATAAACAGACTGAAACAACTTTACCAGTGGCAGTTGTTGTAACATGGAGTTATGTATCAAAAATGTATTGCCAGAAAATTATTTAAATTTCTAACTGGTGCAGAAAAACTTTCCATGGACATTGTGGCATGCAAACAGGGCTCATTACCTTTATCATAGGCTAAGCTTTTTCCACATGTCCAAGACTAAACTTCACACAACTAAATGGAAATTCAAAGTTTTCAGTCTCCTTCTATAACTTTTCCAGTGATTTTGTTTGTAAAATAAAAACTTCTGAGTGTAGACGGGGTGAGTAAAGGCAACCTCTTTCCTCTGCCACACAATCAGCGTACGCCCAGTGCTTCTGACGTGAGACAAAGAGATGCTCCTACCTGGAGAGATGCCGTCATTCACCAGATCGGGAGCCAACATCGACATTAGAGACCACAAACTTGGTTAGTTTGGAGCTGTGGTGTGCCTTTCTGAACCAAGTACCAAGGAGAAGGCTGCTGCTGATTCCCATCTCCTGCACCCGTGTGCACTGGCAGCGGTTGGGGTCCCTGGTGTGGGGATGTGGCCCCAAGGCTGCCCGCCCGGTGCTTGCAGAGATCCTACAGCACTCGGTGCAGCAGTGGGTGTGCCACCTCTGTCCCAGCCAAATTCCAGCGTGGGTGGGCACTTGTATTCTGGTTGTTGAAGTTACTTGTGCACTTTTAATAGGATATAGTATTTTTTTTCCTTATCCCAAACTGATTTCTGAAGTAATTAGGGCCTTTTAAAGGGCTCCCAAGGGTGGTTTCATTTCATTGTGAGTGAAAGGACTTCATTGCACAGGGAGACACAGATCAGCAGATAATGCAAACATCCATGCTGACACTAGAACAGGAAAATTATAGTCTTCTGAAGCGGTATGTCTGGACACCGGGAGGAACAGGACACTGCAGTGAACCACCCTCATGTTCCAGGACACCAATGCTATATTCCCCTGCCCAGGAATGGATAAACCACTGTAAAAAATAGGTGATGGAGATGCCTCATAATAATAGGATAATAGTATTTCAGCATAGGTTACTTAAAAAAAAAAAAAAGAGTAGGATGCTTAGGGGATCTGTCCCAACCATGTCAAGAGAAAAAAACCTCAGTGATGAAACTGGGTTGCAACAGCAACCTTTACTCTAACCTGTGGCAGATGCACAGACTTTGCTGTCTGTAAGATGTTTTCCTACTGATACTGTTAACTGAGTTTCTTGGGTTAGGGTCACAAAAGGCTTCAGTTGTGACATTGGGTACCTAAATACATACAGGTCCTCCAAGCCTGCTTATCTGGGAGGTACGTGACTGCCTGCCCATGGCCCACGTGCCAGCGGGGTGCTGACGTGCTCCACAAACCTGCCCTCCTCACCCTGCGTTTCACCCCGTCTCGTTTAAGACATTGTAGGGTTGAGACCTTTTGTTCCTATCACGCACGTCCTCCCCTTTTCCCTTTTACTTGGTTGTTTAGCAGTGGAAGCGCTCATCTGTGGTGCTGAGAATGGGTTTGGGTGATGCTTTACTGGGCGTTGGTGGGAAGGGGAAGAGCTTTACTGGAGAGGCTGGGGAAGTTCCCGTGGGCACCTGCCATGGTGAACTTCAAGTGCTTCCTGCAAGGCAGTTTCCATTCTTTCCCCTAAAAAAAGGCGAGAAAGCAGCCTTGAACCCCATTAGGAGTGTGTGTGTGTGTGCGCGTGTGTTTCATGTGAGGTTCAATCCAGTCAGACGATGAGCTCTGTTTATGGAGTGCTGAGTCCCCAATAATTTCAGTGGGAGTTTATGGTGCTTAGCATTAAATGGGAGAACTTGGGAGAGGTTGAGCACACGATTTGTATGTGTTTTGCTCCCGTATCAGCAAAGTACATGTATCTGTAATTGAGTATGCACTTTGTTAGGTTAAGAAACATTTCTTTATGGTCTGTAAAGCAAGTGAATAAAATTGAGAGGGAAATATATACTGTGTCAGCTTGCCTGTATGCAAAAATTACTTTATTTGCTGTTGTAAAGACAAAGCGTACAGAAAGAAAAAATGTAATCGTGTTACTGTATGATCGTCCCATATAAGCACATTAGTAAAGCACTGTGATACCAGTCATATTGTGAACTTAAAGCCACCCCTAATTAAACTGTCTGCATCCCCCAGCATTTTCCTGTAATGATGTCAAGCCGTGCAGCAATTAGTTGTCCCTCTATGAATGTAAACACTGTTTGTAAATCATATAAATTTAACCTGCTTTGCTTATTGAAAAGCTCCTAAAATGGAATTAATTATTATTGGAGATTTTGGAGTTATAATTTATTGAAGCATTTTTGAATGTCTTGATACAATGTTTTCTGTGATTCATGTCAATTAATTTTGGTAGCAAAGGTAGCACTTATTAAAAATCTCAGATATAATTTGGGGTAGGGGTAATGGTGTGTACAAGGGCATGCAAAATATTTTATTGCAGTAACACAATTGCTGTGGGTTTATTTTAAATCAAGATTTAGTCCATTCAAAGGAAGCAAGTGCCCTGACCTTTCAGCTTTCTGCATTTTGTACCTCCCGTACTACTTCAATCTAATTTGAATGTTAAGTTTGAATACTGAAGAAGTATGCCCTTATGCAGTAGTTCATCTTCTCTTTAGAGATCAGACTAAATGCCCGTGGCAATATGCTAGGAAACATAGCACATTACCATGAAATAGCTCCATTAGAGACAAAGAAATGTAAACAAAACAAACACATTTGCCACTGTTTTTAGCTCAATTATATTTCTCCTATTGATGGTGTTGCATAAAATGAAAAAGTGCTCAAGACCTAAATTTAGTAAACCTTTTGTTGCAATTTACTCCAGAAAAACCTCTGTTGCTGGAGGTGGATGGTTTACCTGAGCCATCAGCTACATAGCACGTTTATGGTTATTGTATTTTACAGGTTGATAGATTTTTATATTCTGTCCAAGTCAGGATCTTACACCACCTGGTTTATTATTTAGTAATTTACAGTGCAGTCAGGCATGTTTGGTTTAATGTAGGATAAACTTATAAATCTATTGTTCCTCCAGTTGCTGGGGTTGGTGTGCAATGAACTACAGAGCTTGATGCGTACATACATTTCAGCTCTGCTTATTTTCTTTGATAGGGAAGCAGGCAATAGATAACACAGTGACAGTAGCATCCCAGGGGATAGCAAAATGTGAGAGCAACACACCGTCAGGTTAGTAGGTCATTATTGTATGAGCACTGAGCCATTAATTGACTACTGTACCAGGCTCAATCTGTGTCAGATTATGGCTTTTGGCAGCAAGGACTGTTATCTAATAGCTAACTTTGCTTCTTTACTATCTTTTTATTAGGTTTTCTGATAAAATTATACATAAAAAGGTAAATATATTTGTTACATTTTTTTTTTTTTTAAAACTGTACAGAATAGTGGTAATGCCAATAGGTAAAATTTCATGTAAGGTACCATCTAGCAGAGTGCTTTTGCTGATACTTTTGAGTAGATTTTTTACAAACTTCTTAAGAAAATGAGTAGTCAGATACTTTATTTAGGGGGAGTAGATATTATGGGTGCAAGACTGTCAGAAATTGATAGCTGGCGCCTGAATTCTTTTGCTAGTCTTCAGCATTGGGTAGGAGTATGAGAATAAGCAGGCTGCACCAACAACAATAACCAGCATTTGTATGAACCTCGGTGGTTTCTCATAAAATCTGCCTTAAGAATAAGAGAGGAATTGTCAGTGCCAGCAGCCAGGGCAAGAGATCCACCGCGAGGCAGAGCCGTGGCGAGGTCCCACAGCACCCTGCTCGCGGCAGAGGCTGCGCGGCTGGTCAGCGTAATAAGGGAAAAAATGATGTGAAGTAGATTTGAGGAAAAAGTCATCTCTTTTTTGGAAACAGGAAAATGCCTGCGTCTTTATGGGGGAGAACATGTGTGTGTGCCAGTAAGCTGAGGCACAGGAAAGGGTATTTCTGCTTCTGCGTAAAAGCAGGGGTAAAGGTTCCTTCTTAGCACTCTTTATCAGCCATTGAAGTTTTGCCGCTGCGAGGCAGTTCAGCGCCGTTGGAAGCAGGCGAGGTGATGCTCTGCCACGCGCATCAATGGGACGGTAGATTCCTGGCTTTAACAAACAGGTTGCAGGAGGCTGAAGAAGTCGGTGTTCAGCCCAGGGCTCAGTTTGGGCAGGATTTTGCTCTGGGTTTAAGGGCGAATCCTGCTTGTGGTTCAGAGATGATTTCGGGTTTCTGCCATCTTTCAGTGAGGTCTTTAGGGATATTTCAGGCTGGAGCTAAGACGGTGTTCTGCCTCATCTCTGCGCCTGGCAAAACCAAATCCAGATATTTCAGTCCAGATGAGAGCATAATATGAGTTAAATGTTGCTCATTTTTAAAAAGTGCTTTGCTAAGAGCTGTTGTCCGTGGGATCGCTTGGACCTTGGTAAGGGAAGCGTGTGTGTTTATGGGCTTGGCTCTAGAGCAGGTATTCATATTTTCTGGAACTCCTCCAGAGGAGTGCAGGGCTGCCGGCAGGGTTTTGGGGTGCATCAGCCGGGGCCACTCACATTCCTGCTTTGCAGTGCATCTGCTGGTGCTTGACAGCGTTGTTCAAGTGATAGAGCCTGAGTCTAATTTCTGCTCCTACCCATAAATCGACCTGCTCGTGACCTTGGGCAAAATAGTTAATCCACCCAGCCCTCAGTTTCCCCATTTTGCTCTCCATTAAAAATGATTTGCTGTCTGAGAGTGTCAGGTATGGCATGAGAGCCCAGTGTGATTATTAATAATTATCAATATGGGAAAAACTGTGAGAAGGTGGTAAAGGAAGACAGAGACGTTTATTTCATTAGAATTGTATTTAGACTGAATGTTATTACAGTTAATGTTTTGGGATCCCATTTTTCTGCCGTGTGTCTAAATTTGAATAACTTCCACTGGATTTCTTGCACCTTTAAAAGACACGGGTAAAAACGCGCAACAATTGAGCTTTGAGCGTTTCAGCTCATTTTGTTATTCTGTGCTTTCTCCTTTCTCTTATAGCAAAATCATTTCTAGAAATTGGATAGCAATATGTAAAGTATGTTTTTCAGGCAGTGATGTCTGATTACATTGATTCTACACTATGTAGTGTTCTTAATGGAGATTTCTGGTTTCCATTTGCTGTAAATTTCTGGTTACCATTTGCTGTATCATGTGATGAGGCTGTTTCTATGGTCTCTGCTGCATCTTGTCCCCTTGGTATTTTTTTTAAAACTCATTTGGAAGAATTAACTACCTTTTACGTGTTTAAAATTTGACTCCATGGAAATCGATGTACAA